>NC_063180.1:44199815-44235328 GCF_023159225.1 Perognathus longimembris pacificus
CCAGGTTCGAGCTCTGCCACTAGAGCCACAGCTCCACCGCCGGCTTTCTGACGGTCCCGTTGGAGATCAGGGTCTCGCGGACTTTCCTGGCTGGTGTCTGGCTTCCAATCCGGATCGTCAGACCTCAGCCTCCGGAGTGGCCGCAATGACAGACCTGAGCCCCTGCCTGGGGCCCAGCCCCGCTGCTTTACCTGGCAGATCTCTGAGTTCCCCTGGGGGGGCTGGAGGAAGGTGGGCTGATTCGGGAGGGAGGGAGGGAGGGAGGGAGGGAGGGAGGGAGGGAGGGAGGGGCTGGTGCTGACTCACAGCCCCTGGGACCCGGGAAGAAAAGCCACCGGTTTCAGAGGCCGGTGTGACCTTGGGTCAGTCAACCAACCTCTCTGGGCCTCCAGCGCCATCTTGTGGCAGGTGGCCCGTGCTTGCAAACCAAGCGCTTGGCTGGAAAACACAGAGCAACGGGGTAGGAGGGGATTTCCCTCCCCACACCCCTTCCCCACCGGGCCCAGGCCTGTTTCCTAACACAAAGGGGCGGCCTCCGGACCCCCCCCCCCACGCCCGTAGCTCAGCCCCCCAGCACGGACGGCAATCCACGGGGCAGGCGGAGGCCCGGCTGGCACTACAGGCTCGACCCCCAGCGCTCCCCTCAGCTTGCTGACGGGGTGTGGCGCGGTGCCCAGCGGAGACCCAGCCAGGACGGGGGCCCCCCCGCCCCCGGATTGGTGCTGTGTGTTCTCTCGGGCAGGCCGCCCGCACCGGGCACCCCCAGTGCTAGCTCCAGCCGCGACTTAATTAAGGGTGCACTGGAAGTCCACCCTGCCGTCTCACTGCAAGCCCACGTCCTAACCTGCTCCTCCACGCTGGGTCACAGGCATCCGGTGACCAGGCCCGGCTGGTCCCGGGGGGGGGGGGCGGTGTGGGGGAGGGCAGAGCGGATTCTCAGGGTAACGGAAGGCTTCCCAGGACAGGCAGCTGGAAGCTTAGAAAGCTCATTATCTCCAAGGAACCAGCAAAAAGCCAGACGTGGAGCCGTGGCTAGAGTGGTAGAGCACCAGGTGTGAGCAAAAGAGCTCGAGGACAGCACCCGGGCCCTGAATTTAAGCCCCAGGACAGAGAGAGAGAGGGAGAGAGAGAGAGAGAGAGAGAGAGGGAGAGAGAGAGAGAGAGAGAGAGCATCAACGATACACGCATGTAAACCTAGCGACCGGAGGCTGAGCTCTGAGGCTCATCATTTGATCCAGCCCAGGCAGCGAAGTCTGAGCGACTTATCTCCAATTTACCACCCAAAAGCCACAAATGGAGCTGTTTCTCAAGAGTGGGAAAAGCTCAGGGACAGTGCTCCAAGTCTGGGACTGGCACAAAAGGGAGAGACAGGGGGGGGGGAGGAGAGGGGAGGGGAGGAAGGAAGGAAGGAAGGAAGGAAGGAAGGAAGGAAAGAGGAAGCAAATCCAAAAGAGAAAGGCCTCCCAGGCCCTGAGCCAAACTGCTAAGGGTAGAATTTCAAAGCAGGTCTCCAAGCCAACACGTTTCCCTGGTGCATCAGGGTCGGGGGGGGGGGGGGACCCCCACCCCCCAAGGGAGGAGGCCAGCATGGCGGAAGCGAGCAGGCGGAGCTCCCGCGTCCCGGCAGAGGCGGTGGTAGGCAGGGCTGTGGGGGGAAACCTGTAGCCAGGGCGTGAGAGCTGCAGACGGAGGGTCATCGCCTGGGGCTCGCACAGGCTCCTGGGAAGTTGGAGGCTGGCCTGGAACCTGCCGGTGAATGCGCTCAGGGCTGGACCTGGAGCGCTCCCGTCACGGGCCAGGCGCCCGGCCAGGCCTCCCGGAGCTAGAGGACGCCGGCGGCCGGGACCCCGGCCAGTCCTCGCTGGAGGCCAGGGGAGCACACCGCCACCATTGTCCTCCCTCCGGTCCATTCCACAGATGAGGAAACTGAGGCTCACAGAGCGGGCAGGACACCCCCCCCCGCCCCGCCCGCCCATGCACTGGCTCTGGCATCAGGGCAGCCATCTGCCTGAAGTCAGGGGACAAAGCCCAAGGTCTCTGGACCAGAGGCCTATAAGGCTTCCAGAACCTTCTGTGATGGGTCATGGCCAGAGGCCAGGACAGGCTACACACCAGCCCTTCTTCCTCTCTGTCCACTTTCCTTCCTTCCTTCCTTCCTTCCTTCCTTCCTCCTTCCTTCCTTCCTTCCTTCCTTAGGCCCCGCCCCCTGCCCGTCCTAGGCCAGCCTCCTTTACCTTCCTGCCAAGCCAGGCCTTGGGGGGCAGCCAGCCTCAGCCTTGGATGGGAGGAAGACTTCATTACCTCGGGTGGGGGGGGGGGAGAGGGTAATGAGGAGCAGATGAGAAGCTTGGCAGGGCGGGTCTCCCCTGCGGGGGGCGGGGAGGCCCATCCCCCAGCCTGCCCCCCCCCCCACCTCCTGCATCCTGGGTGTGGATTCTGGGGCCCCATGGGGCCTTTGGTGTCCCAAAAGCTGGAAGACAGGGACAGGGGAGGAGGGGAGGAAGGGGGAGGAGGGGAGGGGGAGGAAGGGCGAAAGGCCTCTTGTGTCCACCCCTGGTAAGGCCCAGTGGAGAGAGAGGCCCAGCTGGAGCCCATGGAGAACATTCCAGGGCGCTCACCAAGGCGTGGCTTGTCAGAGCAGCTGGGAGAGCCCTGGGTGGCGTTTCTGGGTGGGACAGGGCAGCCCCCCCATGGGCTCTGGGGTTGAGGCTCCAGGGCCCCCTCCTCCTGGCCAGAGGCCCCACCCACCGGGTGCCACCCCAGCTTGGCAGCCCAGCCTTTGAATACCCAGAGGAAGCTCTTTGAAATGCACATGACCTGGATGCCCGCGGGTACCTCCCTATTATCATGCTAATGGGGAGGGAGGGGGGCGAGAGGGAGAGGGGAGGGGGGAGAGTAAGAGAGAGGGGGAGCAGAGAGGGAGTGGGAGAGAGGCGGGTGGGAGATGGGGGGAGGGGGGGAGTTTGCCCTCAGGCCTGGACGCTATGGGGCCAGGATCCAGACCCAGCAGCCCCAGCTCCAGGGCCTTGGGGTAGAAACCGGGGGTCCTGGGCGGGGCTGGGGGCGGGGTGCCTTGTACTGGGGAGACGGGGGAGGCGAAAGGCTGGGCTTGGCAGAGGCGCCCTCGAGCCAAACCTCCAGCCCTCCTTTTCCTCTCCGTTCCTGCTGTTGGGACGTCGATCCTCCCACATGCGGTTCTGGCACCGATGGGATTGCAGTGCGCCCTCCCACGCCCAGCTCCTCTGTGGAGATGGGGTAGGTCTTCCATAAGCTAGAACAGGTGTGTCTCAAGCGGGAGAGCGCCAGCCGCAAGCAAAACAGGCATCGAGACCTGAGTTCGAGCCCCAGGACCAGCACACAGGCACACTGAAGAAGAACAGGGCGCGTGCAGCTCGCCTTTGCGGGGCAGGCTCCGTGGCACCCCTAATTTCCCCCCGGAAGGAGCTGCTTCCCTCCGAGAGGGTGGGCAGCAGAGACTCTGACCCCTTCGGCGGAGGCCAGGCCGCTCAGAGGAGACATCTGGGGGTTTGTGGTGGAGACGCGGATCTTACTGCCCCAGCCAGACAGACGCAACCTCATTCACTCCTCCTTTCATGCCATCCCCGGCCCCCAACACCCCCGCGACCCCATCGGAAAGGCAGAGCGCGGTCTGGTGGCTGGAGAAGCCCTGCTCCTCCATCCCAGGAAGGCTTCCTGCGGGACGTGGTGCTCCCAGGCAAACCCAGCCCCCACGACACAGAGAAGCCACATCTTCAGAGGTCCAGTCGGGAATCTGACCCTAACACACGGTCAGGCCAGGGGTACAGGACACTTAAGGGTCCCCCAAGGTCAAGGCACAGGGCTGGCAGGTCGGGCAAGCTATCCTCCAAGTCCCCACCCCGGCCACGATGGCGCCCGTGAGACCCAGCATCCCCCCCCCGCCCCCCACCCCCCCCCCGGGCCCCCCGGTGTTCTTCCCTTCTTGGACACCAGGCCTTTCCTCTGTAAACCGCGCCTGTGTCCACTCAGACACAGAGGTCTTGAATATTAGGAACAGGGCCAGTATTGAAGGCGGACAGACCTTCCTTGCTGGGGGGGGGGGGACCCCAGGCCAGTCACCTCTGAGGAACCTCAGAGGGACACCTCTGAGGAAGAGGCAGTTAGGAGATGACACCAGGTTATTGGAAAGACCCTGCCATGGGAGAGCTCGCCACTGCACCGTGCTCCCCACTGCACCGTGCTCCCCACTGCACCGTGCTCCCCGACCAGTGGGGTGCGGTCCTGCGTGGCAGTAAACACTCCCTGCCCTGCTCGTCCGAGCCGGTGGTCGGTCGTAGTTACAGGAATCGGGGCTTCTGGAAGGATCTAAGAGGAAAGCAGTTACAGTCCCCCAGAAAGTCCCCGGCTGGAAAATGGCTCGACTTTGCCTAGAGGGGAGCAGACCACTGTCCTTGCCAGCCCCGCCCGTGGCCCCTAGAATGGGGTCCTTGTTGGGGGGTGGCTCTTCCCCCTTCCCTCCATCCAGTGGGGGGCGGGTTAGCAGGGCTGGCCAGTTCACCGGGCGCTCAGCCAGCTCTCCCTGCCCCTCCCTGGGTTGAACCAGCCATGGCTCCCCCAGAAATACCTGACTCCAGGCCTCTGCTTTGGCCTGGCTGTCCTGCCTGCCTGACACCTGCCGGGGAGCCCCGGACCCCCAGCTTGCCTGTGAGAAGCGGTGTGTGTGGACTCGGCCTGGGTAGAAACTTCCGGTGGCCTTACCGTTGAAGCCAAGGCCCTGGGGGCGGCCGGCCCTGTGTCGAGCACAGCATGGGGCCCCCTGGATTCTGAACGTGGACTTCGTCAGGGCTCAGTGTGGAGCCGAGGGGAGGGCTCGGTGTGGGACCAGGATCAGGATTCTTAGTCGGTGCCCTTTGGGGGCACTCTACTGCTGAGCCCCGTCTCCAGCCCCGTCTTTCGCTGGTTCATGTTTAGGATCGGGTCTCCCTCCCTGCGCAGGCCTCTCCAGAGTCTGGACTCCCCCCATTTGTAGGCTTCCTTATTGCTGGATGACAGAAACAGTAAATAATAATAATAATAATTCTGCCCCGGCTGGTCTCAAACTGCTATTCTGTGGATCTCGGCTTCCTGAAGCAGCTAGGATTTCCAGGCTTGAGTCACTGGGCTTGGCAATGGCAATGGTTCCTTTTTCTTATGTACAGAAGAGACTCTAAGTATTTTGACAGCTCTCTCCTTCTATCTGTAAGAGAAAATGTAAGCACACTCCCCTACATACACACACATAACATATGTATATACACACGTTCTATATACACACATATTCTATATATGAATTCATTTGTACGTTGCATGCCCGTGTTTCTGTGATGATATGAGTCAAATACACACAGGACGGCTGCTGCTTTCTCCAGGGTTCCTTCCGTGCCCCGCTGGAGGTAGACACAGCTCTTTGGAGATCTCGTCGTGGACTCGCAGCCCAGGTAAACCGTGGCCCCGCTCCTGCCAGGACTAATGCGGTATTAAATCATTTCCGCCAATCCATTCGGAACAGCAGCCGTGTCTAACACGGGCGGCGTGAGGGCAGTTCCACAAATAGAAAGGGGGCCGGGGCCGCGGTGGGCCGGGCGGAGTCCAAGGACACGGGGTGGACGCCCGGCTGCTCACCGCTTGCTACTTCCGTTTCCTGTGCCGGTACCGGGGTCCGAACTCAGGGCCTCCAGCTCTCACTTGGCTTTTTTCACTTAAAGGCTTGGTGCTGTCTCTGCCACTGGAGCCACAGCTCCACTTCTAGGTTTTGGTGGTTCGTCGGAGAGAAGAATCTCCCAGACTTTTCTGCTCAGGCTGGCTTTGAACCCAGATTATGACATCTCCACCTACCTTGTGCTCAGGTAACCTGCCGGGCTCTACAGCAGCCAGAAGGCTGGGCTGTCCATCTCCTGGCTGCCCGCCTGCCTTTGCTTCATTCCCTCCTCCTCCAGGAAGCCCCCCCCCCCCCGCCTCCTTCATCTGCCCCTGCAAGAAGTTTTCTGAAGTCTGGACCTTCTTCCCTCCTTTTTTCTTTCTTTCCTTCCCTTCATCCAGTAATGGCTGCACACCCAGCCTGTCTCTTTGTTTTTGTCAGTCTCAGGGCTTGGACTCAGGGCCTGAGCACTCTCCACGAAGCCGTTGGCTCAAGGTCAGTGGCTCTACCACGTTGAGTCACAGCTCCACTTCAGCTTTTCTGGTGGTTAAGTAGCGATTAGAGTCTCATGGACTTTTCTGCCTGGGTTGGCTTTGAACTGTGACCCTCAGACCTCAGCCTCCTGAGTAGCTGGAATGGCAGGCCTGAGCCACTGGAGTCCAGCTGTGTTTGTTTGTTCCTCTCTCTCTTAGCATCAGTTCTCCCTCTTTCTGGAACTTTCCTTTCCCTTTTGTGAAATTTCCCTCTCTCAACACATGAGGTCTGGGTAGTGGGTGTAGACCTTCCGGGCACCAAGATTGAACACATGATCCAGGCCAAATCAATCAGAATTGTGGTGGTATTCACCTGAACGGCCATGTCACCCAGGCTGAGCCAACAGAGTCGTGCTGGTAAGTCAAATTGTCCACCCCAGCCAATGAGAGACTGCTCTGGGACTTGGTATCTACATGAATGGACTCATCACCCAGGCCGAGCCAATCAGAGTTAAGGGGTAAATCACGCGTTTCAACCCCAGCCAATGAGAGGCTGCTCTGGAGCTTTTACTGCAACCAGTGGGAAAGAGGTGCCCCCCCCCCAATTATAATTGCTGAGCTGGTAGAATGTGCACTGGGGACCATTTGCCCTATAAGGAGCGGGTGGCCCAGAAAAAGCCCTGTGGGTTTCTGATGCCCTCAGTTGAGCATGTTGTCCAACTCTGAGTTTTCTGCCCTGTGGGTTTGTTTCTTGCGTCTGCATTCTGAGATCGTGTGGGTTGTTGTTCTTTAATCAAGCGCACCTGCCTGTTCTCACCCAAACACTTCCCTCCCGCATGATGAGCGCGGGGCGCTTCCGCCTGCGCGCCCCGTTCTGCCCACCGGTGCCCGCAGCCCGCTCTGCACCTGACCCCTCCGCGTCCTTCACCCCGCCGCTCCCTGCCCCCCCACCCAGGAGCAGCCCTCGCTCCCCAGCCCCCCATCACTCCCCGCTTCTCTTGTTCTGTCCTGCTCGCCTTGACCTTACTGCTTCCCCTTGACCTCTGTGCTTGCTTCTCTTCTGCTCATCACAGCCCTTAAACTCGTGCAAGCCTCAAGGCTCACCCCCCCGCCCGGCCCCCCATCACGGCCAGGTCATCCCCGTTAGCGGCTCTCCTGGCCAGTCAGCCCCATGTCCCACCCGGCACCCCCTATATTCTTAGCTGGCTGTGTTTCCCACAATTGGCTCTCGTTGCTCTTTCTCTCACCATCCCGCTCCAGCAGCAGATTGAACTCCTCCTAAGGACAGGGCTTTGCGGTGCCCACGGCAGCCGAGAACCAAGCTGGACACCCAGCGGGCGGCTCAAGGAGCACCGGCTCAGCCAACAGGCTTCTGTTTCTGCCCCACGAGGCCAAGCCCTGTTGTACCCTGGCCTGGGGTGGCAGGAGGGGGGCTGGGGCTCCCCTCCTCCTCCATCTTCCCCACTGGCTTTTGTGTGACAGGACCGGGGCTGCCACTTGGCACCTGGATGCCGTCCATTCCCTTTTTCACTCTACCATCTGCCCAAGGCCTCCACTTCCGCTGCACTGGAGATCAGAGTCTCACAGACTTTCCAGCCCGGGCTGGCTGCGAACTGCGATCCTCAGATCTCAGCCTCCTGAGTCGCTGGGATGACAGACGCGAGCTGCCGGTATCTGGCTTTCCCATTGTCGAGTGGCCAGTGTAGCGGCTCCTCCTCGTCCTCCTGCCTTCTCCCTGAGGATGCGGATTGCATTCACAATGGCTTGTCTGGAGAGGGGAGGCCTCCCTTCTTCCCGCCCATCTGTGCTGGGTGCCTTATCCTAAGAGCTCAGAACCAGCTTGGAGAAGGAGCCTTGAGTGCTGTTTAAGAGGAAGCCAGGAGGAGGGCCCAGGAGACCGTTGGGAGGCCCTTCCCAAGGTGTCCAGGTTAGCTTGGAACAAGCGGGCGGTGAGCGGGCCCTGTAATTGCTAGCTTGGCAGTGGACATCCTCAGAAGACACGCCTCTCCTAATTGAAACAGCAGGGTGGGTTCCAGGCTCCGGGAAGCCATCGTTTGCCTCTCCTGCCAGGAGCCAGAGCCCAGCAAAGCGATTTCCTCCGCAGAGAATTGGAGGGCAAAGGCGGTCACGGTGACCACTGTCTCCTGCAGGGTTACCTGGACAGACCCACAGGGAATGACAAAGCAGACCTACCTCAGAACCTGGGCCCCACCTGATCTCTCTCCCTCCCACCAGCTCTGCCGAGCTCACGAAGAGACACCCGTGCCTGACCCTGCTGTGGAAAGGGAGGTGGTTGGCTGGGGAGGGGAGGGTGCTTCCAGAAACTTAGTTTCCACGTTCCCCGTATCCCTTAGTAACAGTTTCTTTCCAGGTTGTAAAAGGCCTAGCTAAAAAAAAAAAGACTACATTTCCCAGGCTTCTTTGCAGCTAGAGGTAGGTAGGTCACCAGTGCTATTGCAGGGCAAGTTTAGTTGGTTTTCTTACTACGTAGCCCAGGCTGGCCTTGAACTTGCAACCTGTTGGGTAGGTTTTTACATAGATGGCTTCAGGAGCAAATATCTCATCAGGAATGAATATTCTGTAAGTAGAAGAAAGGCACGTAGCTCGCCCCTTATTTTACTTCCCTCCTCATTTCTACTGCCTGCCTTAAGTGCAACTACGATGGCTGGAGCTTCAGCAGTCACTTTGGGTCGTGGAGATTGAAAGCTAGGCGCTACGGATGAGGGGTGACGTTGTTATAGGGGAATCTGATCGCGAGATACAGAGGAGCCCGTTTCAGGAGGCTGAACCGGGAGTCTTTATTAGAAAGCCGGTGAGTGGGAAGGGGACCACGCCCCCTCCAATACACCTGCAGCCACCAATGCCCTCAATACTGTTAGGAAACCGAGCCACGAGGGCAATAAAGGGAGAGCAGAAAACAATCTCACCAGCTCTAAGGGAGGGATGAAGAGGGAAGCCACGGGGACCTGAGGAGCGTCAGGGACGCCACGGTGGCAGAGGTCGAGGGTCAAGGGCAGGGGCAGGGCCACAGGGCGCTGGGGGGGCTCCGAGAGTCTCGCGAGACCACGGTACAGGTCTGGCAGGCCCAGGAACCTCCTGTCCGAGTGCCCGCGCCATGGGCTTCCAGGAGTTCAGGTGCCCGTCCCTCGGGGCGAGGGGCGGGGAGGAACAACCCCACCTTTAGCCACCACGATGCCAAGATGGCGCCGCGCGGACCCCGCGGCCACGTTTCAGCATGGGGAAGGGAACCGGGTTCCTAACCGCCATGGAGTTGTCTATCACCTTGGACCAAAGCCCTAAAGAAGATGCAGGGCCCCAAAGACCCGCCTTAGTCACGCACACCTGCACACGCCCCGGGCACGCCTGTGCACACACACTGACTCCGCCTCCCAGTGGAGAAGTCCCCAGACCTCTGGGTGTGGAGACACCACCGACCGACCGACACCTTCGCTCAGATGTCGCGGCTCCATGCGTTCGAGGCCCACGGGCCAGACTGACGACCTGGAACGGAAAGCCCCGTGTGTGTGTGTGTGTGTGTGTGTGTGTGTGTGTGTGTGTGTGTGTACTGGGATTTGAACTCAGGTCCTGGCGTTCTCAATTAAGGCCGGTGCTCTACCACTTGAGGCACGTTTTCACTTCTAGTTTTCCTGCTGGTTCATCGGGGCTGGGTCTCTGGGATTCGCCTCGGCCTGGGCCGGCTTTCAAGTTCACTCCTCAGCTCTCAGCCTCCTGAGGAGCCGGGGCGACAGGCGGCAGCCACGGCAGCCCGAGAACCTGCTTCCTTGACAGACAGCCCTTCTGCTTTCGGGGCTGAAAGTGCACATTTCTGCATCCGCATCCTGTATCAGGCAAAGAACCCCGGAATGATCTGCCTCCCCTCCCCCCAGCCCATCCCCATCCCCGTCTGGGAAGGACCAGCCTCGGGGGGAGAAACGTCTGCGGGAATGCGACGGTTCTGTGGCCTGGGCGTCCTGAGGGCTCCGAGCAGGAAAACTCGCTTTGAAACCCGAGGCTCAGCCAGATGCTGGTGGCTCACGCCTGTCATCCGGGCTCCTCAGGAAGCTGAGACCAGAGGATCCAGGTTCAAAGCCAGCCTGGGCAGGGAAGTCCACGGGACTCTGGTCGCCAAGGAACCACTGGAAATGAAGCTGTGGCTCACGTGTCAGCCTTGAGTGAGAAAGCTCAGGGACGGCACCCAAACAGCGGTGAACCCCACCCTGCACCCAGACAGCGGTGAACCCCACCCTGCAACTCTGTTTCCAGGCCCCAGCTCTGCCAGCCCGCCCCACCCCCCCAGCTCCATACTCTGGAACTTTCTCAAGGACTGTGGCGTTCCAGGCTCTTTTCTAGCTGGCTGGGGGGATGGAATCACGCTGATACGGCCCTGGGGGGGGAGGGGGAGGGGAGGGGGGCCTAGCTGAGAGCCCACTACCCCTGCTAATCACTCTGCAAAGCTACGTCCTCCCCCTCCTCCCCCTCCCCCTCCTCCCTTGCTCCCCCTCGACCACCCCACAGAGGTCAGAGAGACATAAACAACCCACGGTTTCCAATTAATTTTTAATTGCAACTTGAAATTCATCATTGCAGGAGGCGGGGGGGGGGGGGAGTGTGCGGAGGGGGGGGGCGGGGGTGACCCAGTTGGAGCCGCTGGAGACAGAGCTGTTACCGAGCCATCCGAGGAGGGGCTGGAGGGGGGGCCTGGCCTGTGACCTCCCCAGGGCCTGGGGGCTGGACTTCCGGCTCCAGAGCTGGGGTGGGGGGCAGGCCAGAGCTGGGGGGGCAGGCCAGAGCTGGGGGGGCAGGCCAGAGCTGGGGTGGGGGGCAGGCCTTCTGGCTCCCAGACCTTGGGGGGGTGGGGGGTAGGGCTTCTGGCACCACAGCTGGAAAGTTCCCAGGGATCTGACAGGTGTCGGGAGTTGGAGTTGGGAACCACTAGCCGTGTGCGTGCGTGCGTGTGTCCGTGCGTGTGTACACACGTGTGTGCTGAAACTGGGCCTTGAACACAAGGCCCCACGCTCTCCCCGGTCTTTTTCACTTGGTCCTCTACCGCCCGAGCCGCGGCTCCACCTGCAGCTTTTTGCTGCTTCACTGGAACATAGGAGCCCCGGGGACATTCCTGCCCAGGCTGGCTGCGAACCGCGGTCCTCAGAGCTCAGATCCTCCTGAGGGGCTGCGATTGCAGGTGTGAGCCGCTGGTGCCCGCGGGGGGGGGGGCGCTGTCCTGAGGGCCCCCCGGGGGGATGGGGGTGTCTCCAGGCCCCCGGGGAGGGGAGCGGCCCGGGCCAGCCCCTGGGTCTCCCCCATAGACCCATTTATTTGGACACCCCCCAGCCCCCCCCTGTCTTGCTATTAGGTTGAACTCCTATAAAAAATGAAGAGCTTCTTAAATCTGCCTTATTGTCATTTTAGAGGTGGGGGTGGGGGGGCGGGGCTACATTCACACGCATCAGGTAACCAGTGCATTTCCTTTCGCCCAGGGTCATCGGGTCCCTTGCTCTCTCAGTCCCCCCCTCCCAGTCCCCCCTCCCAGTCTCCCCCTTCCAGTCCCCCCTCCCAGTCCCCCCTCCCAGTCTCCCCCTTCCAGTCCCCCCTCCCAGTTCCCCCTCCCAGTCCCTCTCCCAGTCCCCCCTCTCCCAGTCCCCCCTCCAGTCCCCCCTCTCCCAGTTCCCCCTCCAGTTACCTCCTCTCTCCCAGTCCCCCCTCTCCCAGTCCCCCCCTCCCAGTCCCCCCTCCCAGTTACCTCCTCTCTCCCAGTCCCCCCTCTCTCCCAGTCCCTCCTCTCCCAGTCCCTCCTCTCCCAGTCCCTCCTCCCAGTCTCCCCCTCCCAGTCTTCCCCCCCTCTCCCAGTCCCCCCCATCTCCACCGCGAGGTGCGTCGCTGGCTTTCCTCCGTGTGCGGTGAGCTCCACCGCTGCGCTCTTCACGCTTTCCCTCGTTTTCTGTGCCCTCCGCGGATGTGCGCGTGAATACACGAATATAATAAGGTAAAGAGTGACAGGATCACCAGAAAAAGAAAAAGCACATTTAGGAAACAGTCCTTTGTTTCCATCTCCAGGCGAGTCGGGCACAGGCCTGGTCGTCGGGGCCTCAGTTTCCCCTTCCTCGAGCCCCAGAGTGGCCTCAGCCAGGACCAGGAACTGTGGGTCAGAAAGCAGCCGGGGCTGGACAAGGTGTGTGTGGATGCTCCCGGAAGGGGGGGGCAGAGAGGCCCAGGCCTGCCCGCCCACCTGCCCGCCCACCCACCCACCCACCCACTGGTCTGCTGGGCCGCAGGTCTGTGGGGCCAGGGCTGTGGCCAGGGCCGGGGAGGGGCAGGCGGGCTGGAGGGAGGGCGGAGGGCTGCCCGTCAGAGGGCTGGGTGGGCAAGCTCTGCTCAGCAACCAGCTCTAGCGCCGGTCATGCGTTTGTCCACTAGTTCCTTTGTTCATTAATTCATCCGTGTGGTCACCCACTCCTTCGTTTGCTCACCCACTCATTGATTCCTTTGCCCACATATCCACTCATCCATCCATCCATCCATCCATCCCCCATCCATCCACCATCCATCCCCCATCCATCCACCATCCATCCATCCATCCATCCCCATCCATCCACCATCCATCCATCCATCCATCCATCCACCATCCACCCATCCATCCATCCATCCACCATCCATCCATCCACCCTCCCATCCACCATCCATCCATCATCCATCATCCATCCATCCATCCACCATCCATCCATCCATCCATCCATCCACCATCCATCCATCCATCCATCCCCCATCCATCCATCCATCCATCCCCCATCCATCCATCCACCATCCATCCATCCATCCATCCACCATCCATCCATCCATCCACCATCCATCCATCCATCCACCCATCTATTCATCCATCCATCCATTCATCCATCCATCCATCCATCCATCCACCATCCATCCATCCACCCATCCATCCACCATCCATCCATTTACTGGTTTATTCCCTCACTCCGTCATTTGCTCCTTCACTCACTGGTCAGTTCGTTGGGTCGCCTGTTCCTGTCGGTATCCTTTTGCTCACGTGCTCGTTCACATGTGTGTTCATTCGGCACGCTCGTCTGCTCACACACAGGCCGCTGCACTCACCACACACACACTCATCCATGCCCTCGTCCGTGCACAGGGCTCGCGGGCAGCGAATGCACGGAAAGCCCTTTGGTGCCCTTCACCTCCTCTCTCCCTCCCCGGGTGCCCAGGATTACCTCCGCTGCTTCCCCATCCCCCCTTCCCCCCTCCTCCCTCCTCTCCCACCCCTCTTCTCTCTCTCCCCCCCCTCCTCTCCCTCCTCCTCCACGTTCCCATAGGAAGGACTCGTGACTCCTTCACTTTGATTGCCAGCTCTGAGAAGCCTGGTTTCCTCCACATTCAAAGGAAGCCAGAGGCCTGGGGGGGGGCAGGGGAGCCCCAGCACTGTCACCTGGGGGCTCCCGGGGCAGGATGGCCCAGAGCCCACTTCAGTACCTGCTTCCTGCCAGACACCTGACACCCCAGCTACTGGAGGAGGCTGAGACCAAGCAATCTGGGCAGCTGAGACTCGGGGAGGCTCTCCTCAGCCTTGGGGGAGTTGGGGGATCTGCGGGGGGGCGGGGCCCCATTTGCTTCCTTTGGGAAGGAGGGTGGCAGAGGCCCAACCCAGAGGCGGAGCACGGAACCCACGCTTTGCTAGAAGCTTCTCTCCCCAAACACACACACCAAACACACACGGATTCCCGAAAGTCCAGGCCCTTCTGGGGTTTGTATTTCCTATGTGTCAGATTCAGGGGGTGGGTGGGGGGGAGCTGGGGTGCTCAAGGATCCCCCCTGGTTCACAAAACTCTCCCACCTTTTCTCTTTGGCTGGATTACTTAGCTCCGGAACGAAGTACTCTCAGGAAACCAGCTTAAAGAAAAACAAAACCGACTCTGAGTCTTTTTACTGGGCCAGAGGGGCTCAGCCTGTCACCCCAGCTCCTCAGCAGGCTGAGATCAAAGCCAGCCTGGGCAGGACCGTGACTCCAGTGAGCCACCAAGAAAAGCCAGAGGCCGGCGGAGCTGTGGCTCAAGTAGTCGAGTGCCCGTCTCCCACGGAAAAAGTTAAAGGGACAGTGCTCAGGCCTCGAGTTCAAGTCCTCAGTACTGGCGCACACACAACACACACGCACGCACACACGCACACACACACACACGCACGCATGCACGGAACCCTGGGCACCTGCAGGCAGGCAGGCAGGCAGGAGTCCCAGCCTGAGGCTCTGGGGAGGGGGGGGCGGGGGGCTGGCATGGACGGGCGCAGCAGGAGCTGGCTCTCGAGGCTCGGGTTGGCGGGGAGGGTGCGGCCGGTCCAGCGGAGATCAGCCCTAGCCAGCAGCCCTGCCCGGTGCCGCCGCCGCCAGCGGGAGGAAGCCCCTGCATTGCCTAGGCTGGTGGGAACGCGTCCGTCCGCTCCCTCGTTGAGTTCTGTCGCTTACAGGCTCCTGGGAGGGATGGGTAGATGGGAGTGCCTCCACCAGAGCACGCTGGTTCAAATCCCAGCTCCTCCTTTCCTCCTTGTATTCCTTGGAGCCTGTTGCTCGACCTTCCTGGAAAGATTTTAAGATAAAAATTAGACCCTCATTAATATTGATTAATACTCCATGTGGTAATAGTCTAATTTTACTAATAGCTGTAATAGTTATTAATAAAATGTTAATCTATTATTTATTTTATTAAATAAATATTCCTTTTTTTTTTTTTTTTGGCCAGTCCTGGGGCTTGAACTCAGGGCCTGGGCACCGTCCCTGAGCCTCTCTGTGCTCAAGGCTCGCGCTCTACCACTTGAGCCACAGCGCCACTCCCTGCTTTTTCTGGGTGGTTCATTGGAGATGAGACTCTCACGGACTTTTCTGCCCAGGCTGGCTTTGAACCTCGATCCTCAGATCTCAGCCTCCCGACAAGCTGGGGTGACGGGCCTGAGCCACCGGCGCCCAGTAATGACTATTCTTACTCTAAAATGAGACTTCGGGGAGACACCGGCGGCTCACCCCCGTCATCCCCGTTACTCAGTCGGGAGGCTGCGATCTGAGGGTCAAGGTTTGAAGCCGGCCCAGGCAAAAAAAAAAAATGCCCATTCGAGTCTCACCTTCAAGGAACCACCAAAAAAATCCCTCAAAGTGGAGCTGCGGTTCACGTGAAGAGAGCCAGCCAGTGAAAAAGCCCAGGGACAGCGCCCAGGCCCCGAGTTCAGGCTTCAGGACAGAGGAAAGGAGAGGAGGAGGGAGGGAAGGGGAGGGGAGGGGTAAGGGAAGGAGAAGGGAAGGGGAAGGGTGACCTCAGGGCGATAAAGGCCAGGAGACCAAGAGACCATTAGGTTCACAGGGTGGCTGATGTCCTACCACCTGAAGGCAGAGCTGTGGTTGGTTAGATTGGGTGGGTAGTTGGGGGTGGTGGTGAATGTTCCAGAACATTCCAGAACATTCTAGGCAGTGAGTACCACTCAAGCCACAGCAGGGGAGCGGGGACTCCTGCCACGTGGTCAGTCATGAGATCATGAGATAGGGTTCTCTTGGTCAATGGAAGTACAGCCCCTGCTGCCAAGGGAAGCCCTCGGAACCCAGCCTGGTTCCATATTTGCTAATACATACATACATACATACATGCATGCATACATACATGCATGCATGCATACGTACATACATGCATGCATACATGCATACATACATGCGTACATACATACATGCATGCATACATACGTACATACATGCATACATACATACATACATGCATGCATACATACATCGTTTTGCTTTAGCAAATCTTCTGAAGGGAGAAATAATACCGTCAGGAGGCTGTAAATGAAGTATCCTTGGTGTTAGGAATGTTCTGGCTTTTACTGTTTCCTCAGGAGAGACAGAAATGGGGTAGGAAGATCAGGCGCTCAGCCCAGGAGATTGTGGGTAACGAAGAGCCGCCGCCTTGACTCTCTCCTCCTCCAGAAAGCCTGCCTGGATCTCACACGCGCACGCACGCACGCACACACGCACACGTGCACGCACACCAGGCCATCGCTGCTTCCGATGCCCCTCCGGAGGCGGGGGGGGGGGCTTCTCACACCGACGGCTGCCGCCTGTGACCTTCTTCTTTCTGCCTCTCCCTGGCTTGTTTTTGTGGGTGAAGGTGTGATGCCATCAGCACAGGGGCTTCCTGATTGCGGGGGGGCGGGGGGGGGCGGGGGGGAGGTGCCCGCTCTACCACGTCGAGCCACAGCGCCATTTCCGGTTTTCTGGTGGTTCATGGGAGATGAGAGTCACACAGGCTTTCCTGCCCGGGCTGGCTTTGAACCGCGATCCTCAGATCTCAGCCTCCTCAGTAGCTGGGATGGCAGGCGTGAGCCCCTGGCTGGAATCTGCCTTCCAGGAGCCCCCCGCTCCCTCCCCAAGTCGCTCTTGGTGGGCAAAGGTTCCCCGCCCCCCCCTTTCTCCCGCATCCCCTCCACCTGCTTGGCTAACCGGCCACGCGCTTCCTCCATTTTACCCCGTTTCCTTCCGACCCCCAGCGGGGCTTAGTGAGGCGGGCGGCGATGCCCGTTACGCAGCTGGCGGGGGGCGGGGGGGTAGAGGGGCAAGGACAGGGGTCACGGCGGGTCAGGGGTGCCATGTGTGGGCAGACGCCCCTCCCTCCCCACCCCCACTGCCAGGCCGAGGAGGCCACAGCCCCCGCCCTGAAGCCACGCCAGACGTGGGTCCCACGCAGCCGACCGGGATGTCGGACGGGACCCTCCGCGCGTGGGGAGAACGCACGGAGCGGCCTTCGTAATCAACTCCCCCCCTCTCCCCGCCCCCCGGTCAACTCCCCCCCTCTCCCCCCCCCCCCCGGCAGCCGGAGCGCACGGCTGCTCCATCCACTGCTCATTTGCTGACTTTAATTTCCAATTAATTTTGCCCATTTTCCTCCCAGGCACTCATGGTGATGTGATGGGAAAAAAAGAAAAGACACCCGGAGATGGGGGGTGGGGCGGCACCCCAGCTGAACTGTGGGGAGTCAGAGGCTGGGGAGGGGAGTCAGGGGGCCCCGGAGAGCAACCCGTGGCATGGGGGAGGGGAAGCGCGGAAGAGGGAGCGGGTGGGGGGGAGGGACGGGGGGCTTGCTGAGAGGAGGTGTGTGTGTTTTCCGTTCCCTTGCAGTTGTCGTTGTTGTTTATCAACAGGCTTTGGGGGTCCCCCCCCCCCACTCCCCGCAGCTCCGAGGTTTTGAACTGAGGGCTTTCTACTTGCTCAGCTTGCTGGGCTCTGCGTGTGCTCTACACTTGAATCACACTCCCACTAACTCTCTACTAGCTGTGTGTGTGTGTGCACGTGCGTGTGTGCGTGTGTGCGCGTGTGCGCGTGCGTGTGCATGTTGGTCCGGAGGCTTGAACTTAGGGCCTAGACACTGTCGCTTCACTGTTTTGGTGCTCAAGGCTGGCGCTCTACCGCTTGAGCCACATCCCTGCTTCTGGCTTTTGGGTGGTTCCTTGCAGATAAGAGTCTCATGGACGTTCCTGCCCAGGCTGGTCTCGAACCTTGGCCCTCAGATCATGGCCGCCGGAGTAGCTGGGCCCCTGGCAGTTGTCGCTGTGTCTCCAGGCTGCGTTTGGGGGTGGTGTCTCCCTTTCCTCTTCCTGTGGCTTCGTCCCCCGCCCCTCGGCAGGCAGGCACAGACCAGCCGCCCGGGGTCTCTCAGCGGCTTGTGATGGTCAGGACAGGGCCGGCCGCGCAGGTGCCTGGCCTGTGGCAGCCTGGTGAACCCAGGGCTTCCCGCGGTGTTCTGGGGATCAAGCCCCAGGTCTCCCCGGAGCCCACGGCAGGCGGACAGCCAGCTCGAGGAGCTGGCCGCAGGGCTGTCCAGGCCAGGAGCCTGGGCCATGGCCCGGGTGGTTTGCTCAGGGTAACAATAGGAACAGGGATTTATATTGCCTGCTCTGCACTGAGCCCCTGGAGCAGGGGCCAGCAACTTGCCAGTCCTGAGTGACGGCGCCCGGAGCCAATGAGCGGCCTGGGAGGGCGGGACCCACCCTCTGCTCTGGTGAGCACGCTCAGCCACGGAAGGAGATGCAGTGTCACAGATCGCAATGAAGACAGACGGGACGGAAAGGCGGGCTTCCTGAAATCCATTCCCCAGGCCCTGGTACTTCAAGCAAGGCCACGGGACAGCAAAGGGGAAGCGAGGGAGAGAACCCGAAGGCAGCAGCCAAGCTTCGTGGAAGAGTGTGGCACACTGGGGTTTGGCTACACTGAGATTCGGGTCAGATGTCAGGATGAACTTCCCGGAGACGCGGTGAGTTCAACGACGGCACGAGTACAATGCCGTCTCCTTTTACCAAAGAGGCACAGATCCCTCCGGCCTGGGCAACTCAACCCATCTGAGATCTGTGGGGAATAAGAAGCGTGTCCAGCCTGGCACTGGTGCTCACGCCTGTAACCCCGGCTCCTCGGGAGGCTGAGCTCTGGGGATCTGTGGTTCAAGGCCGTCAAGGGGTAGACAAATCCAGGAGACTCTTATCTCCAAATAACTAGCCTTCTGGCTCAGGGCCACTGAGGGAAGCCCGGGCTCACGCTGACAGAATCTGTAGACTCTCCTCCTACATGGCGTGGCCAACCGTGACAAGTCGAATGGGGCTTAATTAAGGCTGAGTGTGGTTGGGACACACCTGTAACCCTAGGCAGAGAGGGACGGGCTCCTAATTCCAGGCCAAGCCCAGGCAGGACACCCCCACCCCACCCCCCAGACCCATCTCAACTCACAAGCTGGACATGGCCGAATCTCTGACTAACCAGCAAACGGCTGGAAATGGCGGTGTGGCTCGCGTGGTAGGGTTTCAGCCATGATTAAAAGAACAAAGCCAAGCAAGAGCATGAGGCCCTGGGTGTAAAACCGCAGTACCGGTGCGTGTGAACACACGTGCGCACACGCAAGTACACCCTGAAGTGGTTTAGAGAAGAAAGCCGTCACTAGAGGATGTTTGAGATTAAAAGTCAGTATGACGCATAGCCCTGCACCTCTTTTTTAGTTTTTATTTTTTGGTCAATCCTGAGGCTTGCACTCAAGGCTGGGCTTGAGCTCTTCAGCTCAAGGCCGGCGCTCTACCATTTTGAGCCACAGCGCCACTGCCGGTTTTCTGGGGGTTCATGGGAGATAAGAGTCTCCCGGCCTTTCCTGCCTGGGCTGGCTTCGAACTGTGATCCTCAGACGTCGGCCTCCTCGGTAGCTGGGATGACAGGCGGGAGGGGCCGGCCGGCTACCCTGCACCTCTTCAGCCTCAGGTGTGCACAGGAGTTGTGGAGGATGAATTCAACCTCCCACCCCCCGGCCCAGGACAGCGACCCGCTGGCTCTGCGCGGGCTCGGCAAGCAGCAGCCTTACAAGGTTGCTTGCAATTCACGGTCGTTGTTGTTTTCTTCTTGCCAGTCCTGGTCTTGAGCTTCTTTTGCTCAGAGCCGGTGCTCTGCCACGGGAGCTGCAGCTCCGCCTCTGGCTACGTCGGTGGTTACGTGGAGCTGAGAACCTCACGGACTTCCCTGCCCAGGCTGGCTGCGGGGAGCTGGGGGTGACGGGCGCGAGCCACCGGCGCCCCGCCTGCGGTGCATGGTTCGCTTGAGTTTGGGGGCCCCCGCGGCCTCACAGACAGAAGCACTTCGGGGGACGGCCTCGGCCCAGCCTGGACACGAAGCCGAACGAAGCCTGTGCCCGGCGTGGGGTCCTCCTGCTCGGCTCGGGTTTGGGGGTCGTTCTGCCGAGCCACGCGATGGCGGCAGCCTCTCCCGGGGCCAAAAGGAAGGACGCACAGACACCCAGACACACAGACAGACTCACTCGGCCCACGGGGGCCCCCGAGGGGCGAGGGAAGAAAGGCAGGGCTGGTGGCTCACACCCGTCGCCCTAGCTACTCAGGAGGATGTGGGTTCAAGGCCAGCCCGGGGCAGGAAAGTCCGTGAGACTCTTCTCTCCAACGGCCACCCGCAAGAGCTGGGAGCGGAGCTTCAGGACCCCTTCTCGGACAGACCCGTGTTTGCCGTCTCCGTGCAGTTAGAGAAACATCCAGACTTGATTCTCCAAGAGGGTGGAGGTTCAGCACCATGGACAGCTCCAAGGGCGGCTGGCCGGGCGAGGTGGGTTCTGGAAAAAAGGAGAAAGGAGCCGGGCCGTGGGTTGTTTATTTTTTCTTTCTTTCTTTTTTTCTTTTGTTGTTGATCATGGGGCTCGAACGGCCTGGGCGCCGTCCCTGAGCTCTTCAGCTTTTCCAGCCTGGGGTGACAGGCGTGGGCACCGGCACCTGGCTCGAGACCGGTCTTGAGGGGCTGGGAATGGGGCCTTGTGGCAAAAGTGCTTGCCCCATATACGTGAAGCCCTTGGTTCGATTCCCCAGCACCACATATATAGAAAACGGCCAGAAGTGGTGCTGTGGCTCAAGTGGGCAGAGTGCTAGCCTTGAGCAAAAGGAAGCCAGGGACAGTGCTCAAGCCCTGAGTTCAAGGCCCAGGACTGGCCAAAAAAAAAAAAAAAAAAGAAGAGGTAAAGTCTGGTCTTGAGCGAAGGCCACATAGGCAACCCCTCAGCCCCGGCTGCCAGCGACGCCCACCCGGAGCTGCCTCCCAGGCCCTGGCCCTGCGGGAATCTTGCTGCGCGGAGACCTCCAGGTGCTCACCTCTGCGGGAGAGGATGGGAAATGAATGATTCACTGTCCCTGAAACACAGCACAAGCCCCTTCCCCAGTCCCTTCCCCAAACAGTGGTCCAAGCTAGCGCGGGGGACCCACGCCTGCCATCCGATCACCTCCGGCGGCTGAGGTCTGAGGATTGCAGTTCCAAGCCAGCCTGGGGCAGGGAAAGTCCAGCAGACTCCCAAAAAAGCCCAGTGTGGAGCCGTGGCTCAGCTGGGAGAACGCCAGCCTTGAGCACAAAGGCCCTGAATTCAAGACCCAGGACTGGCACACAGAAGACCACACACACACACACACACACACACACACACACACACACACGAGTGCCCATCCTCCCTCCCTCTGGCCTCTCTCTTCTCCCTCCCCATCGGGTCCCTATCTCCCCTGAGAGGAGAGGCTCTGGCCGCCCGCCGCCCCCCCCCCCCCAAGGCTGGGACCCCCTCCTCTCCGTAGCACACACTCACAGACGAACAGACGGACGGACGGACGGACAGGGCACATGGAGCCCAGGGCCAGAGCACACACGGATGTGTGATGACGCCAGTGGGACCCAGCTGGCGCTGTCCCCAGAGAATGCTGAGCTCGGCCTCCAGAGCGGATGGCGGGGACGGGGGTGGGGGGTCGGGGGGAGGCTTGAGGGTGGGCTACAGGCAGCAGCTGCAGTGCCCGGCCTTAGTGAGCACCCCTCCCCCTTCCCCTCCCCCCTCCCCTCCTCCCCCCCTCCCTCCGTCTGCTTCGGTCTATCAACTTTCTCTCTCCCCGTCGCTATTGGCACGCTAGGATTTCCTCTCCGAATATGAATACGCATGGAGAATATGTATTTGTAGGAACATGAAGAATATGTATTCTTCCCATCTCTTGATCTCCATTCTCTGTGGCTCCATCTCCTCCACAATCTCCCCGCCCCCCCCCTCTATCTTGCCAGGTCCTGGGGCTTGAACTCAGGGCCTGAGCACTGTCCCTTAGCTTCTTTTGCTCAAGGCTAGCACTCTGCCACTTGAGTCACAGCGCCCCTTCTGGCCATTTTCTGTGTATGTGGTGTTGAGGAATGGAACCCAGGGCTTCATGCATGCAGGGCAAGCGCTCTACCGCTAAGCCACGTTCCAGCCTCCACAATCTCTTAAAAGCCAATTTGAAGCTGGGTGCTGGTGGCTCATGCCTATCAACCTAGCTACCCAGAAGGCTGAGATCTGAGGATCGTAGTTCAAAGTCGGCTGAGGCAGGAAAGACCATGAGATGTTTATCTCCAATGAACCAGCGAAAGGCCAGAAGCGGAGCTATGCTGTGGTACAGCACCAGCCATGAGTTTAAAAAAGCCAAGCAAGAGTGTGAGGTGCTGAGTTCAAATCCTACTATCACACACACACAACAACAACAACAAAATAAACTTGTTCAAAGAGATTCTTTGCCTTCTCTATTTTATGGGTACAAAAACTGGGTCCCCACGGAAAGCAAGCGCTCCCAGCTTGCCTCCCAGAGCTTGTGTCTTCATCAGACTGCATGCACAGAGTGTGGCGGGAAGAAAGAGGGCAAGTGTTTGCTGAGAGCAGAGGAGGTGAGCCTGCTGGGCGGTGGTTCTGGGGAGTCTGTGGGGGGCGTGTGCACCCCAAAAATGCAGTTTATAGTTACCTTTGGAGAATCAATAGTCAGTGTATTAAGAATACACATTATAGAACATAGCTTGCCGGCTTGCTCCCTTTCCTTTTTTCCTTCCTTCCTTTTTTCTTCCAAGCCCATACTGGGGCTTGAACTCAGGGTCTGGGCGCTGTCCCTGAGCTTTTGTGCTCAAGGCTGGCCCTCTAGCAGCTTTTTGCTGGTTCATTGGAGCTCACAGACTTTCCCACCCGGGCTGCCTTTGACTACCATCCTCTCACATCTCAGCCTCTTGAGTCACTAAGATGACAGGTGCAGGATCCTGGATCCTTGTTTGTTGTTGCAGGCACTAGGTTCCACGTGCTCTCCTTCTAGATCTATTTATACATGCAGTAACCTAAGGACAAGGCTTCCCTTTTCCTTCAATGAAAGTTTCATTAACTCAAGTTGAAAAAAAAAACCAAACTTGTTTAAGTCCTTTCAACAATAAGTGCCATTTACAAGTTAATTAAATTTGCTTCCATGGTCTCAGCTGAGCTGAAACATTTGAGGTCTCATTTTCCTAAGGAACTTAAATGTCTTCTGGAACAAGCCAAACCACTCCGCCACGAACTGGAAAAGTGGTCGCAAGGCCAATCCATTAAACGTGCGCACGCAGTGACTTGTGCAGCCGGTACGCGTCGTGATACCGTCTGGAATTATTCTAATTCTGTGCTGCTTTTCCACTTGAAACCCTACCATTCAGGCTTCTGATTGGTGCAGAGAGGGGAGGGGGGTGAAGGAGGGAAGGAGGGAGGGAGAGAGCATGTTTCGCCCCTTCTCGCTCCCACCGCTTAAGGACAAAACTGGAAAATAAATGTATACAGCACTGTTGAAGGATTTTGGAAAACAAAAAGAATCCACTGGAAGCAACACATTGGAAGGAAATTCGCCCTCCAAGAGAGGCCCTGGCCCCCTGAGTAGCTTGGACTCCAGGAGGCCCCGACCCCACAGAGGCGACGAAAGCAGCTCCGGGAGAGTCTTCCCAGACCGCCCAGGCACTAGCAAAGGGGACAGATGAGGTTTATTAGTCTGCAACCGCCTTGCCCTGGCTGCCCTGGAACTGGGAGTGGCTGCAGCCTGCAAGGGGGTGAGGGTTTCCCTTTCTTCCTCTCCCCAGGCCTCTCCGCTCTCCGAGGGCCTCTCCGCTCTCCGAGGGCCTCTCCGCCCTCCGCAGGCCTCTCCCCCCCTCCCCAGGCCTCTCCGCTCTCCGCGGGCCTCTCTGCTCTCCGCGGGCCTCTCCGCCCTCCACAGGCCTAGACTCAGCCGGCACCGCAGGTCCAGACTGGGGCCTCTCCCGTCCACAGGCCCGGGCTCGAGTCTCTTGGCCCGCAGGCCTGGGCTCCGGCCTCTGTTCTCCGCAGGCTGGGGCTCGGGCCCCCCACTCCACGAGGCACCTCTTCCTGCCTGCCTTCCTCCAGGCCTCTCTCTGCTGACCAGAACCCCCACCCTCTCATGTCGAGTCCCCGACCCCCAGCGGGAGGGCGGGCAGTGGCCTGGGCACAGGGCAGACCCCCTTTGATGCCCGCTGGGAGGGGGAGAAGTGACAGTGAGGGGCGGGACTTCCTGCCCCTTGGGTTATCACACTCACGCCTGTCATCCCAGCTACTCGGGAGGCTGAGATCCGAGGACCCAAGTTCAAAGCCAGCCTGGACAGGAACATCAGTAAGACGCTGCTCTCCAGTGAACCACCAGAAAGCCGGGAGTGGAGCTGCGGCTCGAGTGGCAGAGCCATCCCTGAGTTTAAGCCCCTGGGATTTTTTTTTTCTTTATTTTCCTTAAGGCTGGCACTTTATCATGGAAGCCATGGCACCATTTCGGCTTTTTGCTGACTACTTGGAGATAAGATCCACGTACATGCATGGATCCCCAGATCTCAGCCTCCTGAGGGGCTAGGAGGACAGGCAGGAGCCACAATCCTAACACCGGCCCCCACACCCTTCCGAGGTGTCAGAGCCTGGGGGGCTGATTTGCACTGGATATCTAGAATAAGCATGGGAGTATTTTTATACAACACAGAGCTCGATGGGCCATGGTTGGCGCTGAAAATTGGGCACACATCAGGCTCTGCGCCTCTCTAAAGAGTGGGGCTCTCTCACCACCCCGAGAGACGGAGGTGGTTTCCCACCGGGAAATTAAGTGCTGGGTGCACCTCATGTTACAGTGGGGGGACAATTGTTCAGTTCTGATCTTGGGCCGTGGTGTCTGGAGAAAAGGCTGGGGGGGGGGGGGATCTGAACCCCCAGCTTCTGCTAGCTGCTGAGCTCCACCCCCCCCCCAACGTTGCCTGATAGGAAGTAGGGTTCCTGGCTGCAGGCCTGTGGGGGGTGGGGTGGGGGGCATCGCTGGGCCTCGGGTGTTCTTTTCCTACTTCACCCAGTCCAGTCCAGGGCTTCCTTTAAAAGTCAAAACTGTCCTGGAGACCAGAGTCCCACGGACTTCCCTGCCCGGGCTGGCTTTGAACCCCGATCCTCAGATCTCAGGCTCCTGGGTCGCTGGGATGACAGGCGCGAGCCCCCCGGCGCCCAGCCACTGGTGTCTTTTTGTTTCCCTCCTGGCTCTGCTATACAATCTTACCTGTACAAATGTTCTAGAACCTTCTGCCCTTAGGCGCTGGTGAGGGATGGGGCTTGGGAGGTTTTTGCAGGTAGCCAGAGCTTATTTCCAGGCGGCACCGCGCCAGCCTCGAGTGCAAACCGCTCGGAGCCCAGGCCCCGCGTGCCAGCCCCAGCCTGGGCAGGACGGCGGCCTCCAGAGCCGCGGGGACGGCAGGCGTGAGCCCCGGCGCCCTCCCCGCCCCTGACCAGCGCAGGAGACCGCCGTGAGGTCGCCCTGGGGAAGGGGCGGGGCGCAGGGTGACTGGCGCCCTTGGGCGCGGTACCCAAGGCTCTCCTCATCCCTTCCCCTTCCCGGTTGCACGGAAAATGCATTACGTTCCCATTAAAAATTCATCCTGCAATGCACGGCCTTCGGAGGTGCAATTAGCCCCGTTCTTCCCCTCCATTAGCGCTCCCCGAGCTCGCTGCGACATCTTGTTCCTTTTCCTCTCCATTTCTCTCCTTCCAACCTGGTTCCGCTCCGGGCTCCAGCCCCGCCCCCCTCCCCCAGCCCACCGCCCCCCTACCCCCACACTTTGGCATCGAAACCTGGAGGAGAGGGCGCGGTGGCTCCCGCCCCGTCACCCCAGCGACTCAGGAGGCTGCGATCTGAGGACCCACGGTTCAAAGCCAGCCTGGGCAGGGAAGTCTGTGAGACGCTTCTCTCCAATGAACCCGCAGAGTCAGAGGGGGCGCTGTGGCTCAAATGGTAGAGGGCTAGACTTGAGCACAAAAAAAAAGAGGGACAGCACCCAGGCCCTGAGTGCAAACCTCAGTCCCGGCCCTCCCACGCGTGCACACACACACGCGCACACACACATGTGTGGCATAAAGGCGAATAGAATAGTCTCTAGCCCCAGAAGCCACCGTTCAAACGCTCCACTGGAGTCCGTGAAAGAGACTTAGCAATGCGACCCTCCCCAGCCGGGCACTGGTAAGCCCAGCTTCTCGCGAGGCTGAGATCAGGAGGATTGAGATTGGAGGCCAACTCGGGCCACCCAAGAGAAAGTTTACCAATCTCCTCCTCAGCTCACGGCTGGGTAAAGTGGAGCCCCGCGCTCAGCTCCAGCCTGACTCCGTCTCCATGGAGAGACGGGGGGGGGGGGAGGGGGAGGGAATGGGGGGGAGGGGGTGCCTAGAGCCCCAGCCAGGATGGGAAGCTTACGGTGAGTGGATACAGACCTAGGCACGCCCCTCGACGGGAAGTGAGACTCGATCGCAAACATAAGCAGCAAAAACGAAGAGCAAAGCAAAATACAAACCATGGCTGGAGGAGTGGCCGGAGCGGTGGAGCACCCAGCCGAGTGGGTACCGGGCCCCGCACGCAAACCCCACTCCCATCCCCAAGAAAAGCAGCTCCCCAGGCCCGCAGCCCGGACGGGCCGGTCCCTGAGCTCCACCCCCAGGCCTGGCGCCCGGCCACGGCCGCCCCCGGGAGGGCGAGGGCTCCACGTTCCAAAGCCATTGTGATGAGGCCGGGGCGTTGTGACACCCTGGCTGGCTGCTCGGCCTTCCGTAGAGCCGCAGCTCCTCTGGGGACGGCAGCTCAAGCCCCGGCAAGGTCAGAGCCCCGCGGACCCCACAGGCCCTGGAGACAGGGAGCCGGCGGGGACATGACCACCCTCTCCCCCGGAGAACAGCGTCTCCGCCCGGCGCTCCGCCTCCTTCATCCTGGTG
This sequence comes from Perognathus longimembris pacificus, assembly GCF_023159225.1. Classification (NCBI taxonomy): domain Eukaryota; kingdom Metazoa; phylum Chordata; class Mammalia; order Rodentia; family Heteromyidae; genus Perognathus; species Perognathus longimembris. The sequence continues at coordinate 44,226,524 of NC_063180.1, forward strand.
TGTGCTCAACACAGCGTCGTCGGGCTGGGCGGTGGGGACCGGCCACACCCCGGACGCTCCCGCCTCAGCCCCCCAAGCGCTGGGCTGGTGTTGCCTTCTTCTTTCTTTCTTCTTCTTCTTCTTTCTTCTTCTTCTTCTTCTTTCTTCTTCTTCTTCTTCTTCTTCTTCTTCTTCTTCTTCTTCTTCTTCTTCTCCTTCTTCTTCTTCTTCCTCCTCCTCCTCCTCCTCCTCCTCCTCCTCCTCCTCCTTCTCCTCTTTTTTTTTGCCAGTCCTGAGCCTTGAACTCAGGGCCTGAGCGCTGTCCCTGGCTTCTTTTTGCTCAAGGCTAGCACTCTGCCACTTGAGCCACAGCGCCACTGCTGGCTTTTTCTATCTATGTGGTGCTGGGGAACCGAACCCAGGGCTTCATGTATATGAAGCGAGTGCTCGGCCACCAGGCACGTTCCCAGCACCTGGTTTGCACGGGGCTGGGTTGACAGGCCAGACCCCTGAAGGGACGGGCCAGGTGGAGCAGGGTGGTGGTATCTGGGTATCTTGGTCTTCCGATGGGCGTTGGAGCAGAGGGGAGGCCGCCGTCCTCCCTTTCGGTGTTTCCTGGCGACCCGGGAAGCTGCCATGACGGTACTGGTCTAGCTTAGTCAGGTTGGAGGTTTCCGCGTTCCCTGTCCACAGCTGCTGCTGGATTGTTGTTGGTGCTTTGGCCAATCATTTCAGCCCACGGCCACTGGGTGGGCAGTAATGCCAAGGTCCTGCGGATGGTTTCAGCCTCAGTGGGAAAAACTTCCCACATGGCATTTGTGGGTTTTTTTTTTTTCTTTCTAAAATCATAGCAACTGATTATAAAGACGCTAACTAACCTCAAATAATCTCTGTGATGAAGACACTAATCTTAATCACAACCCTAATCCTAGCGACTCAGGGAGGCTGAGATCTGAGGATCCAAGTTCAAAGCCAGCCTGGGCGGGAAAGTCCACGTGACTCTTACCTCCAATTAATTGCTTAAAAAAAAAAAAAAAAAAAAAGAATCTGGAAAGCTGGCTGGAAGGTGGCTTAGTGGTATAGCGCGCGCCTAGCAAGCATGAAGTCCTGGGTTCGATTCCTCAGCACCACATACACAGAAAAAGCCGGAAGTGGCGCTGTGGCTCAAGTGGCAGAGCGCTAGCCTTGAGCAAAAAGCAGCTCAGGGACAGCGCCCAGGCCCTGAGTTCAAGGCCCACATCAGCACAGACAATGACAACTAAAACTACACCCTACATTCAAATCAAAGCCGGGCGTTTGTAGAAGGCGCGGAATGGACTGTGTTGCAGGTGAAGCGGAAGCCCCCATCGACAAGACAGAGTGGGAGAGCTTCTTCGACGAGAACGGCCACCTGGCCAAGTCGCGGGACTTCATCTGCGTTCAGCATCCTGGAGAGGGTGCGGTCCCCAGCCCCGCAGGGGGCCTGGGACGGGTGGGGCGCGGGGTGAGCAGTCCCCCCCCCCCTTACCAGCGAGACGGCTGTCCCTCTCCACCCCCAGGGCCTGCACCCCTTCGTGAGGACCGAGGCGTGGAAGTTCCTCACCGGCTACTACTCCTGGCAGAGCTCCCAGGATGAGCGGCTCACCGTGGACAGCAAGAGGAGGTAGAACATTCTAGATCTGCCCTCAGCAGGTGCAGCCAGGGGTGGGCCTGCGTCCTCCTCTCCCCAGCTCTGCCGAGAAGCTCTGGGAAGTCCTCTTCTCCCCTGGCCCCTCGCGCTGCCCCCCAGGACTGGCTGCCTCTGGCCTCTTGGCCTCTTCCTCCCCGCCCAGCCACCATGTTCACCCGGCGCCAGTGGCGGAACGGGTGATGTTTTCAATAGCTCCCCTTCTTTTCCCTGACCTGGACGCCCCCATCCAGCCACACCAACTGTGTGACAGACACCCCGAGTCCTCAGCCCCTTCCCCAACTCCACCCCAGTGCTGACCCCTGAGGCCTGACCTCCCCCTCCCCTGCCTCTCGGGCCCTGGGCTGTCTTCAAGGCCCAGCTCAGTCGGGGCTCCTCCTCCAGGAAGTGCCCCCCACCCTAGTCCTTTCTGGGGACCCAGGGGCCGGGCACGGGGTTCAGATGCCGGCACTATTGCTCACCTCCAGAGTGAGCTCGTCCGTGAACCTCTGTGCGGGAGCCTCAGCTCCTCCTCCATCACGGAGGGTTTGTCACGGGGATGGCAGATGGCAGGCTGGCTTAGAAAATGCAGGCTGAGCTCTGAGGATCGCGGTTCAAAGCCAGCCCCGGGGAGGAGCCTGGGAGCCTGGAGGTGAAGCTGTGGCGCAGGTGGTAGCGCGCCAGCCTTGGGGGAAAGGAAGCCAGGCCACAGCCCAAGGCCTTGAGTTCAAGTCCCAGGACTGGCACAAAACACCAAAACCAAACAATGCCACGGCAAGCAGGCACAGGGGCCAGCCTGGCCCCCGTTTGACAGACGGAGAAACTGAGGCTCCCAGAGGACAAGCAACGCCGCTGGGTTGGGCTCGAGCTGCGCCATGTGCAGAGCCAGGGTTGGGGTGCAGAGCTGAGTTGGGGGGTTCGCCTGGTTGTGCTCCGAGATGGGGGAACTCCGTCCATCCCGAGCCTCCGCCCTGCCGCGCTCCCAGGAAGAATTACGAAGCCTTGTGCCAGATGTACGAGAAGATCCTGCCGCTGCTGGAGAACATGCACCGGAACTTCACCGAGACGAGGAACAACATCGGTGAGATGGCGGGGGGGGGGACTGGAGGGGGAGGACGGAGCGGGGGGGGGGGGGGAAGGACGGCTCCCGCTGCCCCCTCAGCCGCCATTTCCAGCACCGCTGACCCCAGGGTGCTGGCTGCCACCCTGACTTGGGCTTGGAATTCTCCCAGCCCCAAATCTTACCTAAGGCGCCCCGTTTGTGTTTTGGGGAGACCCTAGACGTTCAGTACCGCGTTGGCAAAGGCCATTTGCCGTGACCCTTGCCTTGTCTCCCTCCGGCCTTGAACCGGCTCGGCTGTGGATGGGCCACGGGCTGCTGCCTAGTTAAACATTCGAAGGTGAAGGCTGGGAAGGTGGCCTAGCGGTAGAGCGCTCACCTGGCATGCATGAAGCCCCGGGTTCGATTCCCCAGCATCACATACACAGAAAAAGCCGGAAGTGGCGCTGTGGCTCAAGTGGCAGAGTGCTAGCCTTGAACAAAAAGAAGCCAGGGACAGTGCTCAGGCCCTGAGTTCAGGGCCCAGGACTGGCCAGAAACAAAAGGTTTGCAGGTAAGTCAGGAAAAGTCAGGTATGGCGGCTCAGGCCTGTCGTCCCAGCCGTGCAGGAGGCTGAGGTCTGAGGATCGTGGCTTGAAGTCAGCCCAGGCAGGAAGGTCCCTGAGATCCTTTATCATCAACGAGCCCCCAGCAAACCGGAAGTAACTCTGTGGCTCAACATGGTCGAGTGCCAGCTCCAGAGCCCCTCCCGCCGCCTGCCAGCTCAGACGGGGACCCTGGGGGGGAGGTCCCGTCCCCAAACCTGCCCCTTGCCCCCCTCCCCCCCCAGCCTATGACATCCAGAGACTCTACGACAAAGACCCGCTGGGTAACGTCCTCATCGACAAGAAGAAACTGGAGAAGCTCCTGCTCCTGAGCTACGTGTGCAACACCAAGGCCGGTGAGCCCGCCCCCAGCCCCCCTCCCCCGCTCCCCTCTCCCTTCCCCAGTCCTCCCCCTTACCCCCCCCCTCCCATCCTACACAGAGTACCAGCAAGGCTTCCACGAGATGGTGCTGCTCTTCCAAGCTGATGGTGGAACACGACCATGAGATCTTCTGGCTCTTCCAGTTCTTCTTGCAGAAAACCGTGAGGGTTGAGGGCTAGCCCGGCAGGGGACCCCCCACCCCACCCCACCCCGCTCTCCATTAACCAGCCAGGCTCGCCCGCCTCCTCCAGCCCCAAGTCTCTGGGAGAGTCTAGAAAGGATAGGGCCCAGGTCCAGTTCTCTCCGGGACCCCAAAGACGCCCTCTCCTGGCCGTCCCCAGCCCAAACCCCGCTTCCCTCCCCACAGTCTCTGCTGCCACCCCCCCAACCTCCCTCCCCTCCCCCGCAACCCGCTCCCCAGCTTTTGTCATTCCTTGGTGGCCCTCCCTCCCAGCCTCCAGTACAAAGTCTAATAGCTCTGGGGCACGGGTGCCCACGCCCGTCATCCCAGCTACTCAGGAGGCTGAGATCGGAGCCAGCTGAGGAAGAAAAGTCCGTGAGACTCTCACCTCCAGTTAATCACGGAAAAGCTGGAAGGGGAGCTGTGGCTCAAGGGGTAGAGCGCGAGTTGAGTGAAAAAGCCAGGCGAGAAAGTGAGGCCCTGAGTTCAAATCCCGGCATCAACACACACACACACACACACGCACGCACACACACACACACACACACACACACACCACACACGCAGGCAGAGACACGGCCCTCCAGAATGGGGGCTGGGGGAAGTAGGACCGGGTTAAGCAGGCCTCCGTTTCTCTGCTTGTCCTGCATAGGAGCACAGCTGTGTCATTAACATCGGGGTGGCCAAAAACCTGGACATGCTCAACCGCCTCATCAGCTTCCTGGACCCCTTGTTCGCTGAGCACCTCAGTGAGTGACCCCCCCATCCCGGGGCGGGGGGCAGCGGCCCCCAGTGGGGCCGTGGGGGGCATGGCTGGGCACCGGGGATGTCCGGCCCGGTCCCGGGTAGGTAGGCCAGGGCAGCTGTGGCTTTCCCGCCTCCGCGTGTCCCAGCGCCGGGGGTGCGTGGCGGGCGGGGCCTCCCTCAGGCCAGCGCCCCGCCTGGCACGTCCTCTCTCCCGCAGAGGGGAAGGGCGCGGGCGCCGTGCAGTCTCTCTTCCCGTGGTTCTGCTTCTACTTCCAGAGCGCCTTCAAGTCCTTCGACGACGTCTGGAGACTCTGGGAGGTGAGGCCGCAGGGGCTGGTGGTCCACGCACGGGGCGGGCGGCATTCGAACACAGGGCGGGCGGCGCCTCTGGGCAGCAGAGGTTCTCCGTCTCCTCCTCTGTTCCTGGCTCTCCCTCCCCCAGTCTCTCCCTCCCTCCCTCCCTCCCTTCTCGCCCCCTCTCTTTCTCCCTCCTTCCTTTTCCTTTCCTGCTCCTCCTCCCCTCCCTTATCTTCTGTTTCTGTTTCCTCCTCCTCTTCTTTGTTTTTGTGGGTGCCCATCAGGGCCTGCCTCTGGCTGGAGGTCTGAGTCCCGCCTTACCCCGAGTCCTTCCATGTTCGGTTTGTGTTTTCGAGTCTCACGCTGTTGCCCAGGTGGACCTGGGGCCACAATTCGCCTACCTCTGCCGAGGGCGCCACCACGCCTAGCTCTCTTTTTTTTTGTTTGGTTTGGTTGGTGTGTTTTGGTTTTGTGTTGGTACTGGACTTGAACTCAGGGCCCGGGCACTGTCCTTTAGCTTTTTTGCTCAAGGCTGGTGCTCTACCATTGTATCACAGCATGAACTGGAGAGCCTATTCGTTGTTGTGGGTGGTGGTGGTAGTGGTGGTGGTGGTGGGGCTTGAACTCAGGGCCTGGGCCCTGGGCCTGGGCTTTTTCGTGCAAGGCGGGCGCTCTCCCTCTTTGAGCCACAGCACCTTTTTTCGGGTGTCTCGGGTTTTCCTGCCGGGGGGCTGGCTCACGATCCTCAGGTCTCGGCCCTCCGAGAGGCCGTGGTCACCGGCGAGAGCGCCAGCGCCCAGCGGCCCCCAGGCCTTTCATCTCCCCATCTCCACGGGCGCCCAGGAGCAGTCATGAGCTAGTGAAGGAACGAATGAATGAATGAATGAATGGGCTCAGCACCTGGGCACACGGCGGGAGGAGGGCTCCCCACCCCGAGGCCACAGGGTCCTGGCTGAGGACCGCCCGCCTGCCTGCCCTCAGGTGCTGCTGACCGGGAAGCCCTGCAGAAACTTCCAGGTGCTGGTGGCCTACAGCATGCTGCAGATGGTGCGGCAGCAGGCGCTGCTGGAGAGCATGAGCGGCGACGCCATCCTCCTGGTGAGCGCCGCGGGCCACGCCCCGACCGGGGGCCACGCCCCCAAGGCCACGCCCCGACCGGCGGGGCCACGCCCCAAGGCCACGCCCGACCGGCGGGGCCACGCCCCAAACGCCGGGGCCACGCCCCAGAAGGCCGCGGGCCACGCCCCAAGGACACACCCCAAAAGTCACGGCCACGACCCTGAAGGCCACGGGCCACGCCCCCAAGGCCACGCCCCGAGCGCCGGGCCACGCCCCCGAAGGCCGCGGGCCACGCCCCAAGGCCACACCCCAAAAGTCACGGCCACGACCCTGAAGGCCGCGGGCCACGCCCTGACCGGCAGGGCCCCGCCCCAAATGTCAGGGCCCCGCCCCAAATGTCAGGGTCACGTCCCCAAAGGCCACGCTCTAAGGCCACACGCCCCCAGGGCCTCTGGGCTCTTATACCCCAGGCCCAGCTTCCTTTTCAGGGGTGTGGAGAGCTCCCTCCAGCACAGCTAACACCCAGAATATTCCAGCTCTCCCTCTCTCTCTCACACACGCACACACACGCACGCACACGCACGCACACGCACACGCACACGCAATGCATGGCTGTCTTCCTCACAGGCCTGCTTCAGACTCATCGACCTGGACGCCGACCAGCTGATCTCCTCCGCCCTGCATGGTTTACGCTGAGCTCATCCAGAAGGAAGTGAGCTGCCCTCCCCGCCCCGCCCCCCTCCCTGCTTCCCCTGCCTCCCCTCCCCTCCCCCTCTGGTCTCCCCTCATCCCCCCTCACTCCCCCCACCCCTCCGGCCGGTCACTCCCCGAGCTCTCCTCTTCCCAGATGCCGCAGCCATTGAAGGATTTCTTTCTCTGAGGTCACCGCAGTGGGCAGGTGCCCTGAGTGGACAGAATAAGAAGGTTCTGGACACGGGGTCCGGCGGGACACGGGGTGAGGGTGTAATACAGCGCAGTAGTACCGACTCGGAGTGCTGCCTTGTGCCCAGAGGCTCGTGTCCTTTGACCTTGGAGCTGGGGGCACCTGGGGCGGGGGGTGGGGTCACGCAGGGCCCTGCAGGGTTGCCTGGGGTCTGGCCCCCCCCCCATGGTTATGGGTAAGACCAACTTGCAGAACCTTCCAGACAGGCCATTAGGGGTAGCCGATACCTCCAGTCAGAGAGGAGGCTGCCCCGGCCTTTGTCCCCACCCCTAGGCCTCCTGTGTCCAACACACCAGTCACAGGGCAGCCTCTCCCGCCGCAGGCCACGCCCCAACCCAGGCTTCCCACCCCCCCCTCCCCGCTTCAGGCTCTGTGGGCGTCCAGAGGCCCCAGGAGAGACTGGGCAGAAGGGATAGGAACACCGTGATCCTTGGGGGTCTTCCCACTCTACCATTCTCCAGCGACCACCCTCTCTCACTCCTTCCTGCATTCCCAGTGCCCGTCCCTCAGAGGGTACTGTGTCCCCAGTTGGTGTACCCCCCTCAGGTGCTGATCTCCCCTCCGTGCCTGGCCCCTGGGATGGGGCATCGGGGAACGTGGCCCTAGCCCGTACAGCGCCATCTCTGCATGGCTTAAGGAGCGAGTACTTGCTAGGCTGCAAAGGCGCATGGGTAAATTCGTGTGCAAGTCCTCCTTTGATGTTACGCCCCAGTGCAGTGCGTGGAAAGAAGAGATCCTGAAGAGAAAACGGTTCTCCAAGAAGGGATCTGTGTTTGTATTTTGCCGGAGGACCACACGGAGCAAGGCACTTTGCTGAGCTCCTCTTGGCGGGAGAAGAGCAGAGAGGGTTATCCGCTGTGCATTTGTTCTTAAGGTCCTTTTGGCCTGGCAGCATTAGCAGGGCCCACCAGTGGTGCTTGGGATAGATGCACATTGTCAAGTATCTATTGCAAACTAAACAAACAAACAAAAAAAACCTCAGGAACTTGGCCCAGAGCTGGTGGCTCACACCCGTCATCCTAGCTACTCAAGAGGCTGAGGTCTGAGGATTGAAGTTCAAAGCCAGCCTGGATAGAAAAGTCTGTGAGACTCAGCTCTAAATTAACTAGGGAAAGAAAAGCTGGAATTGGGTGTGGCTCAGGTGGTAGAGCACTAGCCTTGAGCAAAAAAAGCTCAGGGACAGAGAGAGAGTCTTGCCCTGAGTTCAAGCCACAGTACCAGCACCAAAAAGAAAAAAGGAAGGAAGGAAGGATAAAAGGAAGGAAAGAAGGAAGGAGGGGGAAAAAAGGAAGGAAGGAATTGAGGAAAGGAGGGAGGGAGGATCTCCTTAGGAAATTAATAAGCACTCAAGTCTCAGATGCCTAATCTCCACCTGCAGTGATTTGCAAATGGTGACCAAACACTGCAGTGCAGAATTCCAAGGCTGGGCACTAATGAGATGCAAATGTATGTGAGCATTATGCAAATGAGACCCGCCCTGGATTAACGGCCTCCATCCTTCACCCAGACAGCTGTCTTCTAGAAACACGCCTAGCTGGCAGGGTGGGCTGACAAGACTCCCATCGCCAGTCCAGCGCCCCCCCACCCCACTTGTCTGAACAGAATGTCAGCTCGTCCAGGAGGCCGCACAAGCCCTCCTCTTCCCCGGGGGCTCCGGGTCGCAGGTTCAAGGCTGCACCCTGTGCTGGGGTAGCGGAGGCAGCCACAGTGGGTGAAGGAAGTGACCGGGCTTTGTGGAGAGGAGGAGGGTGGGTGGCGAGCCTTGATGAGGAGAGGCACGCGCCAGTGGGTTATTAGTTCAGGATTCTCCAGAGAGACAGAACCAATAGGGCATTTGTATAAATACACAAAGGGGGGCTTTACTAAAACATGGCTGGCAGCATGCTACCGGACAGAAAAGTCCCCATGAGACTCTCATCTCCAATAAG
>NC_063180.1:44235828-44293062 GCF_023159225.1 Perognathus longimembris pacificus
TTTATCTTCAGGCCTAAGATGGGGCACCTGGGTTCGCTGGCTTTGGAGAACCAGTTGGGAAGCTGTGTGTGTGTGTGGGTGTGTGTGTGTGTGTGGTGTGTGTGTGTGTGTGTGTGTGTTGTGTGTGTGTGTGTGTGTGTGTGTGTGTGTGTGTGTGTGGTGTGTGTGTGTGTGTGTAGTGTGTGTGTGTGTGTGTGTGTGTGTGTGTGTGTGTGTGTGTGTGTGTGTGTGAGTGTGTGTGTGTGTGTGTGTGTGTGATGTGTTGGGGGGGGGGGGGTAGGAGGAAGCCGGTAAGATACGATGGAACCATCTGGAGATACTCTGTGTCCGGATCAGACAGGCTCCCCCCGAGGCTGGGGCCCAATCCCGATCCGGTGCTGCTTGTCAGAGCGCGCCCGGGCCCGGCCTGGGGCCCCCCCGGAGCCCCTCCTGCGCCTGGACGGCCGGCGGGGTGGGGGGGGGGGGTGGGGGGACTGCCAGGCCGCATAGCTGTAACCCGACGGGCCGTAGGGCCCCGCGGAGGCGGCTCGGCGGCGGGCTGAAACCGCCCCGGGAGAGCTCCGTGGCTCCTCCGTTCATTCGCCAGGGCCTGGGGTTCGGGGCTTGGCCCTGGGAGGCGCCCCCCTCCCGTCCCCCCCCCACCCCCCCCACCCCCGCTCCGCGCCCTCCCCAGGCGATCCGGCCCGGCCCCCCGGGCGCCGCCCCCGCCCGGCCCGGCCCGGCCCCCCCCCCCTCCGGCCGGCGAGATGCTGTCATCCGCGGAGCCGTCGGGTCCAGGCCAGCATGGACAGAGCTAGCGCCGGGGCAGGCCAGGCAGGCGGTCCCGTGCTCGAGGCGGCGGCGGCGGCGCGCGGAGAGGAGCGGCGCGGATGGAGCGGGGGCCGCGAGGCGGGCGGAGGGCGGCCGCCATGGCCGTGCGGGCGCTGGTGTGCGGCGTCTGCCTGTGCGCCTGGGCGCGCCGCAGCGGGGCCCCGACGCCCCCCCCGAAGGGCCCCCCCCGACGACCCCGGGCGCTGGCGGCAGCTGATCCGCTGGGGAGACAACGGGCAGGTGTTCAGCCTGCTCAACTCGGGCGCCGAGTAACTGCCGGCCGGGGCCCGCCCGCGGGTGCTGCTGGCCGCCCCGGCCCCGGCCCCGGCCCCGGCCCCGCGCCGCAGCCCCGGCGGCCCCCGCCGACGCCAGGCCCCGGCCCTGCCCTGCCGGGCCGCGCGGGCTCCGACACGGTGCGCGGCCAGGCGCGGCACCCGTTCGGCTTCGGCCAGGTGCCCGACAACTGGCGCGAGGCGGCGGTGGCGGCGGCGGACGGCGCGGGGGCCTGGCGCGCGCGCGCACCGCCGTCGCCCCGTCCTCGGCCGCCGCCGCCGCCTCCTCGGCCCTTCGCCTTCCTGCGCCCGGCCGCGCCGCCGCCGCCGCCCTACGCGCCCTACCCGCGCGCGCCGCCCTTCGTCGGCCACTACGAGCACTACGACCCCGCGGCGCGGGCCTACGAGCGCGGCTTCGTCTACTTCCGCGGCGGGGGCGGCGGGGGCGGCGCGGGGGCCCTGGCCGCGGCCGCGGCGGGCGTCGTCTACCCGGGGCGCTACGACGACCCGGGCGGCGGGGAGGAGCAGCCCGAGCTCCCCCGCCCGGGCCCCCCCCGAGCCGCGGCCCTGGGGCGCGCCGGCCGACGGCCTGGACCGCCGCTTCGCGCACAGCCTCTACAGCGGCGAGCGCGCCGACGCCGCCCTCGCGCTCCCGGACCCGGCCGCCGCCCCCGACGGCCTCGCCTGGTTCCCGCCCTTCGTCCCCGCCGCCGCCCCCGACGCCTACGCCGCCGCCGCCGAGCCGCCCCCGGCCCGCGCGCCCGAGCCCCCCTACCTGCCGGTGCGCAGCGGCCCCGACGCCGCCGACCGCGGCCGCCTCAGCGTGGGCAGCGTCTACCGCCCCGCCCCGAACGGGGGCCGAGGTGAGTCCCCCCCCCTCTCCCCCCCCCCCCGACCCCGACCCCGGGGACCCGGACCCCGGCGGCCTCCCGCCGCCCCTCAGGGAGGCCGCCGGCTCCGGGGTGAGGCCTGGGGGGGAGGGGCGGGGGGAGGGGGCGGCTCCCTCACCTGGCTCAGGTGAGCATGCGCAGGTGGGCACGGGTCCCCTGCCTGGAAGGCCGCTGTCATCCCCGGGGCAGCCCCCCCCCACCCCCCACCACCCCCACCCCCCCCACACACCCCCCCCGGCCCTGAGACCCTGGCCCGGCCGCCCAGTGTTAAACAAAACAAAACAAAACACTTTATGGGGGCTGGCAGGCAATGTGGCCTGGTGGCAGAGCGCTCGCCTCCTATCCATGAAGCCCTGGGTTCGAGTCCCCAGCACCACATAGATAGAAAACGGCCAGAAGGGGCGCTGTGGCTCAAGGGGCAGAGTGCTAGCCTTGAGCACAAAGAAGCCAGGGACGGCGCTCAGGCTCTGAGTTCAAGGCCCAGGACTGGCAAAAAAAAAAAAAAAAAAAAAAACAGAACAAAAACGAAACTTAAAATGCCGGAAAGAACATAACACCACTTCGCCATATGTGTATTTTAAGTAGAGCCGGGGGTGGGGCTGAAAGAGGCCACAGATACATTGAGAAGAAAATGTCAGTGTGGTCTCTCCCTCCCCCTGTCCCTCCCTCCCTCTCCCTTTCCCTTCCCCCCTCCCTTCCCTTCCTCTCTCTCCCCTTTCTTTCTAGCTACGCGTGTGTCCCTGTGCTAGGACTTAGGCTCAGCGCCCCAAGGCTCTCCTCTCCCTTAGCCTTCGCAGCTGGCGCTCCACCGCTTGAACCGCGCCTCTGCTTCCCGCTTTCTGTTGGTTCCTTGGAGATGAGAGTCTCACAGACTTTCCTGCCTGGGCTGGCTTTGAACTCCTGTCCTCCCCTCTCAGCCTCCTGAGTGGGTGGGCTGACAGGCAGCGGCGTTGATGTAGAACCCTTCTTCATGTGGAGTTTGAACTCGGCAGCTTGGGTTTGCCCCATTCTTGTGCATTGATTTTTAAGGAATATTACCTTCTATATTACTCATTCTGCCCCCCCTCCCCGTTTTTCTGGTTCCCCCAGTCGTCCCCACACTGGCCTCACTGAGTCCTGGTCTGGGGGGGGCGCTGTCCACAGCCCCCTCCCCCCCCCCGGGGTCTGGCAGGGATGTAGTTGTGACCTGCTTTGGGGAAGGCTGAGCACAGGAGGCCTGGGATGGTCCCCTCCACGAGATGGCTTCCATGCCGCCATGGAAGGAGGGAGGGAGAGAGGGAGGGTGAGGGAGAGAGAGAGCGGGAGGATGTTTTCCCCACGGAGTGCTCCACTTGTGGCGGATTTTCTTAGAATGCGAGACCTCAGCCTTGGGGCTCAGCCAACGGGGCCCCTCCCTTGGGCAGAGCAGAGAACTGGAGCCTCCAATGCCACAGCGCTGGCAGCCGGGCCTGGGACAGTCCGCCGGGCCGCAGGCCAGCCGCAGGCTTTCCAGGGCCCCTCTGTGGCCTGGGAGTTCTCAGGGAAGAGGGTTGACTCAGGAGATTGGAGCCGCTCAAGGCTGTGTCTGCAAGCAAGGGGGTGCTTGGTGCTCAGTACAGACGCTGGCCTGGCAGCGCGGGGGGGGGGGGGGGGCGGGCAGGCCTTCCCAGTTCATTTGGGGTCAGTGATGTTTCTCTCACTGGGTGTGGTGGGAATGCATGCAGGTCATCCCAGGACTCGGGAGATGGAGGCAGAAGGAGCTCAAGTTTGAGGCCAGCCTGGGGGCTACGGGGTGGAACCATTTCAGAAAACGACCAAGGTCTGGGGGGGCGTGTATAAGTGTAACGTATACGTATATATAGAAGGGGGGTGGGAGATACCCAGGTGCTCCTAGGCCAGAGCCGGGTCCTCCCCCATGGGAGGCTGGGGTTCAGGGAGGACTCCCTGGAGGAGGAGGTGCTCAAGCCCAGCCTGGAGAGTTGGTTGTCGGGGAATGGACTCGAGGCTGGAGGAGTGGGCTCAGTGTGGGGCTCACAGAGCCCGGGCAGGGGGTGCCGGTTCCCACTCCCACTCGGTGGGTTGGGGTCATGGAAAATCCTGGCCTGGGGGGGGGGGCGGTCCAGGCCCTGTGCAGTGGGCTCAGGGCCCCAGGCCTGGTGCGGGAGCCCAGGACGGATTCTCAGAGTCTGACCTCACTCCTCGCCGCCACACACCCGGGGTCGGGGGCCAGCGCTGGCAGCCGGCGGCTGGGTGTAGGCGTGGGTCTGTCCTGGCGGCCCCGAGCGCATGTGAGCACCACCAAGGCCCTGCCTGCCGGTCCCGAGCCCCTCCCCCTCCCCCCCCCCCCCCTTCCCGGGGTCTTCCCTCCTCCTCCTTCCCAGGCCAGAGGCCTGTGGGACCACCCAGCACCCCCCGCAGTGCCACCACTGGGGAGCTAGACACAGACTCCCAGAGAAGGGTCCACCCTGCCCCCAGTGCTTACCGCAGATGTTTGCAGACAGTCCCCTGGGGTGGCTGGCCCCCAGGCCCCAGGCCGGCTGTGGCTCCTGCTCTGAGCCAGGTGTCATGTGACCCCCCCCCTCCTTCTGCCACTGCCACCGGGGCCTCCTCTCCACAGCTTTCCTCCTGGGCTCGTGCTCTCTCCTGCCCCAGGCCGGCCTTGCCGACTCTGGCGGTCCTCCCCGGCGGTCGAGCCGGCCTTGCCTGGCACGTGTCCGCCATCCCCGTCCTGGGGGAAACCAGAGGCCCGGAGAGCACAGCCTGCTCCCGGCTGCCCGTGCTCCCTGGGTGCTCCACCCCGGGGCAGATCAACCCGCATGGCCATGAGCTCACGTCTCCGCTGCACGGGAAGCTTTCTTGGTTCCCCAGGGCCCGGAGGAGAAGAGCTCAGCCTCAGCCTACATACAGCTCCCCGGCCCCCGCGGGGACGGTCGCCCTCCTCCTGGGCTAACCCATCCTGTCCCCCTCCCCGCAGCTAAGGGGACCGGCCCGCGAGCGGCTGGGCCCGACCCCGCCACCTCGCTCTCCTCCGCCTGCAGCCAGGCTCCAGTGAACCAAAAGAAAAGCCAGACGCAGAGGCCTGGCTGAAGTGGTGGAGCGCCAGCCTTGAATGGAAAAGAGAAGGGTCAGCACCTAGGCCCTGGGTTTGAGCTCTAGGACCACCCGTGCATGGGTGTGCATACACGCACATGTGCACATGTGCACACAGAACCCCCCCCCCCCCCCCCCGGCAAAGGCTTGGATCCTGGCAGGGGCTGCCGGTCACGTCCGGCAGCCGAACCGCACCTGCTTCCAATTCCCGGGCCCTGCATTCCTGCCCAGTGGAGCCGTCACAGCCTGGGGGGGGGGGGCGGGAAGGGGCTCAGTGTGCGTCCTCCCCCCCCACTCCCCCGGCCCTGGCCCTGGCCCGCCCCAGCCGCTGGAGCTAGCGGCCTTTCTGTGTGGATTCCGTGACTGAGGGAGTGTTGGGCTGGCCCCCTCTTTGCTGTTGCCCTCCCCCCCCCCCAAGCCAGTATTTCACCATCACCTGGACACGGAGTTCAGGATGCCACGGAGAAAGGGGGTGCAGACTGGGTGGCGAGACCCTGGGGCCTGAGCCATCCAAACCTGGGGGGGAATAGCCCACTGAGCCCCTGTTCCAAGGACGCCCGCAGCCCTGGGCTTGCCAGACCCAAAGGGAGTTGTCTTTCCAAAGGGCTTAGCCAGGCGCTGGCGGCTCAGGCCCGTCATCCCAGCTACTCGGGAGGCTGAGGTTTGAGGATTGAGGTTCAAAGCCCGCCCAGGCAGGAAAATCTATGAGGCTCTTGTCTCCAGTGAGCCACCAAAAGGCTGGAAGCCCAGCTGTGGCTCAGGTGGTAGAGCACCAGCCTTGAGCACAAAGGTTCAGGGACGGCGCCCAGGCCCTGAGTTCGAGCCCCAGGACCAGCTCCCACCGAAAGTAAAACAGGAAGCAAAATGGGTGTGTGTGTGGGGGGAGGGGTGGCCACCTCCGTCGGTAGGTGGGAGCCTTGGAAGGTTCTAGGCCTGCCGCTTCAGCCATCACCACCCCCTCGCCTGAGCTGGTAGGTTCTGCGGCCTCCCCTGGGCTGTGCTGACAACTTAATCTTGTGATTACTGGATGATCTTTATGTGGGGTTCAGTGCCAGCTCAGCCCCAGCGTGGGCTCTGCTTCCCCAGCCCCCACACACACACCCAGGGGCTGGGGAGGGGGTGTCTGGTGGAGGAAGCCTGGTACTGCCAAAACCTCAGGCTCAGCACATAGCTGACAAAGGACGGATGGCTTCCTGCCGGCCTGTGTTTATGCCCCGGCCCTGGCTTGAGAGATGGAGGTTCCACATTCCTCATCCCGGGGAGCTGGAGGTCGTGGACAGACAGACCACAGGGGTGGGTTGGACCCCCTAGAGAGAGGGAGTGCAGGGGGGGGGGTGTGTGTGACAGGTGAGAGGCGGGCAGCCGCAGGAATGTGGACACACACGCAGGCCCCCTCCCCGCCCCGGGCCGAGGGGAACCGATTCCTCCGGAAGCAGGAAGGACTGGGGTCAGACCGTGGGGGGGGGGGCGCATTTCCTGACGGCTGGAATGCGGAGCGGAAGGTCGGGAAAGGCCACCGGCCCCGGGGCCAAGGCCCGGCAATGCACCCAACGCTTTCAGAGCCCCGTGTGCGGGGATCCGTCCCACCCGGGCTCACGGACCAGTGACGCCGCGCTCCGGAGGGCGACGCACACCGAGGCCGCTCACGCCTGCCACCCACGCGAGGCCTGGGCATCGGGGTCCAAAGCCCGACCAGGAACGCCGAGCAGCAACCAGCCGGGAGCGGAGGCCGGGCACCGAGGGTAGAGCACCAGCCTCGCACCCCAAAGCCAAGCGGGAGCAGGGGGCCCAGAGTTCAAGCCCCATACTGGCACCAAAAAAAAAAGAAAAAGAAAGGTGCATGGAAAGGCCAGGAGCCAGGGCTGGGGATATGGCCTAGTGGTTGAGTGCTCGCCTCGTATCCATGAAGCCCTGGGTTCGATTCCCCAGCACCACATATACAGAAGACGGCCAGAAGTGGCGCTATGGCTCAAGTGGCAGAGTGCTAGCCTTGAGCAAGAAGGAGCTAGGGACCGTGCCCAGGTCCTGAGTTCAAGGCCCCAGGACTGGCAACAACAAAAAAAGGCTTCCTGAAGGTACTCGGAAGCTGAGCGCTGGTTCTGAGGTCTGAGGGTCGCGGTTTGAAGCCAGCCCATGTAGGAAAGCCCACGAGACACTCATCTCCAACGAACCACCAGAAAACTGGAAGTGGCGCTGTGGTTCACGTGGCAGAGTGCTAGCCTTGAGCAAGAAGGAGCCAGGGACCGTGCCCAGGTCCTGAGTTCAAGCCCCAGGACTGGCAAAAATAAAACAAAAAAATAAGACAGGAGCTGATACATAAGGAGTGTTTAGAAGTTCTCCCTGGAATCCAGTGTGTGTGTGTGTGTGTGTGTGTGTGTGTGTGTGTGTGTGTGTGTGTGTGCGCGCGCGCGCGCGCATGCGTGCATGTATGGACTGGGGCTCGAACTTAGTGCCTCTCTGTGTGTGTGTGTTTGCAAGTGTATGGACTGGGGCTCAAACTTAGAGCCTCTGTGTGTGTGTGTGTGTGTGTGTGTGCGCGCGCGCGTGTGTATGGACTGGGGCTTGAACTTAGAGCCTGTGTGTGTGTGTGTGTGTATGGACTGGGGCTTGAACTTAGAGCCTGGGTGCAGCCCCGTAGCTCTCTGTACTCCAGGCTGGTGCTCTAGCACTTGAGCCCCCGCGTCCCCACGCGTGGCTTCCCGCCGGCTCGTTGGAGAGGAGAGTCTGTCATGGGCTTTCCTGCTTTGGCTGCCTTTGACCCTCCATCCTCAGAGCGCAGCCCCCCCGAGTAGCTGGGGTTCCCGTGTCTGCGTGTCTAGTTCCTGAGGGTTGGGTGAGTGGAGGGGGGCGGTGCCCCCCCCTCAGGCGGATCCCACAGCCTGCTTGTTGGGGTGGACCGTACGGCCTGCCTTCCTGTCTGTGACAGGCTGCTCTGAGCTCACCCCCGACGGGTGTGAATGAACCCCATGAGACAGCCACCAGCGGCCAGCCCCCCTCCCCAGCCCTGTGCTGGGGGGGGGGGGCGGCTGGCCTGAGCGGAGCAGGCCTGGCTGCTGACCGAGTGTCCCCCTGGGAACCAGCCCCCAGAAGGAGGCCCTGTTCTTTCCTGGAAAAACATACCAGCCAAGGGAGGGGGCGCCTGCGGTCCTGGGGGCCTCGGCGGGGGGCCCTGGGGGCTGTGGGAGCCTGGCCTGAGCTCCAAGGCCAGGCAGGGTAAGCGGGGGGGCGGGGGGGAGTCCTGGGGTCCCACAAAGCCAGGCAGAAGGGCTCTGTGTTTATCACCCTGTGGTGGACGCAATGTGGAGCCGCACCAAGGCATCAGAAAGTAATGGTGAGAATGAGTTCATGGAAGCGCGGGAGAGAGCGTGACTAACCTCCGCTGTCTCCACGGCACACCGCCTCTGTCTGGGTGGGGGGGGACGCACTGGGAAGCAAGCGTGGGCGGGGTGGGGGAGGGAGGCTCGTCCCTGGGTGGGGGGGGACACACTGGGCAGCGGGGGGAGGAGAGGGGCGTCCCCGGGTGGGGGGGAAACTTGTGGGCAAGATGGGCTGCAAAGGGAGATGTATGTCTGGCCTTGGAGGCCAGGCCAGGGCTCGGGGCTCCGCGTGGCAGCAGGACCGGGCTTTCTGTGCGTGCCAGGGCTCGGGGCTCCGCGTGGCAGCAGGACCCGGCTTTCTGAGTGTGCCAGGGCTCGGGGCTCCGCGTGGCAGCAGGACCCGGCTTTCTGAGTGTGCCAGGGCTCGGGGCTCCGCGTGGCAGGAAGACCCGGCTTCCTGTGCGTGCCAGGGCTCGGGGCTCCGCGTGGCAACAGGACCCGGCTTTCTGTGCGTGCCAGGGCTCGGGGCTCCGCGTGGCAACAGGACCCGGCTTTCTGTGCGTGCCAGGGCTCGGGGCCCCGCGTGGCAGCAGGACCGGGCTTTCTGTGCGTGCCAGGGCTCGGGGCTCCGCGTGGCAGCAGGACCCGGCTTTCTGAGTGTGCCAGGGCTCGGGGCTCCGCGTGGCAACAGGACCCGGCTTTCTGTGCGTGCCAGGGCTCGGGGCCCCGCGTGGCAGCAGGACCGGGCTTTCTGTGCGTGCCAGGGCTCGGGGCTCCGCGTGGCAGCAGGACCCGGCTTTCTGAGTGTGCCAGGGCTCGGGGCTCCAGGTCAGGACTAAGTCGAAGCCCGAGTGCATCGTCTGGCCGTTGGCTCTGGCGCTTCCACCCCTCCGCCTGGAAGAGCAGCTCAGGCAACGTCCCGGGAGGAGGGGGCGGCCCGGGAAGGCGCAGAGCCAGCTGCGCGGGGCTTACTGAACCTAGCCTGGGGGTTGGGGGGGAGCAGACTGCCTGGTGCCGACCGCGGGGTCCCAGGAGACTAACCCCACCCCTTCTGATGGCCAAGAGTCCTCCCCGAGGGGTCTGGGGCACCTCTCCTCCCCTCCCCCCTCCCCGAGGGGGGGGTTGGGGGGGGACAGGCCCCTGGCCGGCTGGAGGGCCTCGGTGCCGGGGAAATGAGAGCAGACATTCCTGGGGGCTCGAGTAATGGCCCTGGGCTGGCCAAGAAGGAGCCACCTCGTGCTCGCCCACCCTCGGGGCTCCAGAGCGGGGCCGTCACCCCGCGGCCGGGCCCGGGCCCCCGGGGAGGGCAGCGCTGGCGCGTGTGGGGTCGAAGGTCCGCAGGCCAGACCTCCCTCCCTCTGCCCTCCCCTTCTGCCTGGCGCTGGAAGCTGAGGACGGGGTTTGGCAACAGGGAGTGGGGGGGGGGGGTGGAACCCCTTCCTTCCCCTATTCCCAGGCCCCCAGGAGCAGATGGCTTCCAAGAAATGGAAACTCTTAGCAGCGTGTTTCCTTGTGTGTCCGACGGAACCCCCAGGAGAAAGGGGTTTAGAGACCCCAGCTCACTTCTTCTCTTTCCTTTTTTCTTGTGCCAGTCCTGGGGTTTGAACCGGGGGGCCTGGGCGCTGTCCCTGAACTCTTTTTTTTTCTCAAGGCCGGGGTGCTGCCACCTTCCGGGGGTTCACAGGGTCGTCCTGCCCGCCCGGGTGGGCGAGCCCGGCGGGGCTCTCGAGGTGCCATGGCTGTCCTGTTCCTTCCCCCGCGCAGGGCTCCCCGACTTAGTCCCGGACCCCAACTACGTGCAGGCGTCCACCTACGTGCAGAGAGCCCACCTGTACTCCCTGCGCTGCGCCGCCGAAGAGAAGTGTCTGGCCAGGTGAGGGGCTGGGGCGCCACGGGGCGGGGGGGGGGCAGGGGGACCCCACCCGCGGTGCTCGGGCCAGCCACGGGGGGCCCGGCTCCCCGCCACGTGGGAGGGGTCGCAGCGCACGGAAGGCAGCGTGCAGCTCTGCTCCCATCCACGGTGAAGGAAGCTTGCATTATTTGGGGGGTGTGTGTGAGGTACTGGGGTTTGAACTCAAAACCTTGCACTCGCTAGGCAGGCGCTCTACCGCGTCAACCGCGCCTCCCGCCCAGCTTTTCTTTTTTTAATTGCTGGTCTTTGGAGCTGGATTCTCGTGAACTTTCCCGCCCGGGGGCTGTTTCTTCAGAGTTTTTCACTCAAGGCCGTAGTTCTCTGCCACTTGAGCCACACCTCCATTTGGTTCACTGGGGATAAAGAGTCTCACAGACTTTCCCGCCCAGGCTGGATTTGAACCGCAGTCCTCCAGATCTCAGCCTCCTAGGTAGCTAGGATGACAGGCGTGAACCACGAGCTCCTGACTAGCTCTGAAGGCTTTTAAGTCAGGGCCCCTCTTTCTGGAGCTGAGTTCCAGACGGGTGAGGAGGAGGGAGGCTGCTGCCCCTGTCCTAAGCCAGAGCCTCCCCGCCATGGCCAGAAGGAACAGCTTGCGGCCCAGACCCCAGTGGCCAAGCCAAGTAAGCCGGCCTGGAGGCCTGGGCTGAGAGCCAGGGGGAGGCCGCCCCCCCCCCCCCCCGGGCTGGCGAGGTCACCGAGGCGGCCCGGCCCAGGCATCCGGGGACCTCGTGGGGCTTGAGACGGCGGGGGTGAGGGGCCAGCCAGACGGCCGGAGAGGCTCACGGTCCCACCGGGCCGGGCGGGGCGGGGCCGGGCGGGGCAGGGTTCACTGGAGGACCAGAGGCAGACAGAGGTCGAGCCTCCCCCAGACGGGGCCGCACATCCTGGCAGCCGCCCGAGCGGCCTGCCGTCCAGACGCACTCAGAGAAATCCCATCCCCACGTCGGCTGCGGTCTCTGGGCCCCAGCCCGAAGGAGGCCAGCCAGGACGGCTGTCCCCCGCGGCGGCCTGGGAACCGGGGCGGCGGCCAGGGCCTCCCCGCCCCCTCCTTCCCGAAAGGCCTGCCTCGGTTCCCCCGCGGGGTACGTGGGTGAACAGCGGGCGGGAGCCCCGGGCAGGGAAGGGCAGGTGGCCGGTCCATCCTGGGTCATGGAAAGGCGGCCGGGTGCGGCCCCCCCCCCCCCTGAGCCCGGGCCTGTCCCCCCCCCCCCCAGCACCGCCTACGCCCCGGAGGCCACCGACTACGACCTGCGGGTGCTGCTGCGCTTCCCGCAGCGGGTGAAGAACCAGGGCTCGGCCGACTTCCTGCCCCACCGCCCGCGCCACACCTGGGAGTGGCACAGCTGCCACCAGTGAGCAGAGGCTGGCCCCGGGGGGGGGGGGGGGGGAGGGAGACGGGCCCCACAGGGCGAAAGGCCAGGAGACACCCGGCCTCCCTCCTTCCCCCCCCCCCCCCGCAGACACTACCACAGCATGGACGAGTTCAGCCACTACGACCTGCTGGACGCGGCCACGGGCGTGAAGGTGGCGGAGGGGCACAAGGCCAGCTTCTGCCTGGAGGACAGCACCTGCGACTTCGGGAACCTCAAGCGCTACGCCTGCACGTCGCACACACAGGTGGGCGCCGGCGGCCACCGCCCTGCCCGGCCGGGACCCCGGGGGCCCCCCGAGGCCCGTGACCACTCAGTTCTGGTGCCCGGAGTCATCACCAGGACCCGCGTTGTCCGCGGGTCCATCCCGTCCACCTGTCCTCAGTCTGTCCACACAGCCATCTTTTTTTGGGGGGAGGGGGTGTGCTAATCCTGGGACTCAGGGCTGGGCGCCGTCCCGGAGCTCTTCAGCTCCAGGCTGGCGCTCTACCACCTTGAGCCACAGCGCCCCTTCTGGCCTTTTCTGTACATGTGGTGCTGGGGAATCGAACCCAGGGCTTCATGTGTACAAGGCGAGCGCTCTTCCCACTAGGCCGTCTCCCCAGCCCCAGCCCTTTCACTTTCATTTTGTTTTCCAGCTAACGTTTCTGGGCTCGGCCTTGACCCCTCCACCTCCCGCCTTGGCCTCCCCGTAGCTGGGGTTGCAGGCCCGTGCACCCCTGCCCAGTGATTCCATCCCGCCTTCCGGGCCCTGCCGCTTCCTGGCATCTCTCCCTCTGGCTCCCACGTCCCTCTGTCCTGCCACCACGGGCTGGGGAAGTGGGGGGAGGAAGCACCGAGGCGGGGCTGGGGGGTAACGGGCCTCCTGTCCCCCTCGCCAGGGCCTGAGCCCCGGCTGCTATGACACCTACAACGCGGACATCGACTGCCAGTGGATCGACATCACCGACGTGCAGCCCGGCAACTACATCCTCAAGGTGGGCCCCGTCCTTCCCCTCCCCCCCCGCCCCCCGGGAGCAGGGGCGCCTGCCTGCAACCCCAGCTCCTCAGCGAGGACGGTGGTTTGAGGCCAGCCTGGCGCGAAAGGCTCGCAGGACACCCCCACCCCATTACAAGCCAAGCATGGCGGCCCCAGCTACGGAGGCGGGGGGGGGGCAACAGTTTGAGGGCGGCCCCCCCGGGCAAAAGCTTAAGATACTGGGGAAAAAGTGGGCTGGAGGAGTGAGTTCAGGGGTAGAGCACCCGTCCAGCACGCGCAAGACGGAGGCCCTGAGTTTCAGCGCCAACAAAAGGAAAAAGAAAGAAGAAGAAACTGAAAGAAGGGAGGAAAGGCCAAGGCCAGGCGTCAGGCCTGCGGTCCTAGCTCCTGAGGAGGCCGGCGCTGGGGATCGCGGTTCGAAGCCAGCCCAGGCAGGAAAGCCCGCGAGGCTCGGATCTCCACCGAACCAGCGGAGAGCCAGGAGGGGGGCTGTGCTCGAGGCGGTAGAGCGCCAGGCTCGAGCCCAGGCCCTGAGTTCAAGCCCCACAACTGACAAGAAAGGGAAAGAGAAAAGAGGGAGAGAGAAAACAAAACAGGAGCGAGGGAGGGAGGAAGGGGAGGAAACGGAAAGAAGAGGAGGGTCGGCCGCACGCAGCCAGCGGGCCGTGCGGCCTCGGGCGCCCCTCCCTCCCGCAGCCTCTGACGCCGCCCCGTCTCTGCGTCTCCCCTGCAGGTGCACGTGAACCCCAAGTACATCGTCCTGGAGTCTGACTTCACCAACAACGTGGTGAGGTGCAACATCCACTACACCGGCCGCTACGTGTCCACCACCAACTGTAAGATCGTTCAGTGAGTAGCGAGCGGCTCCCGCCCCGCCGTCCCGGGCCCGGGGGGCAGGGGCACCGCAGAGCCCCACGTCGGAGGCCCTCGTCCACCTGGGCGGTGCCTGAGATGTTTCAAGTGGGGCAGGCGTGTTGCGTTCGTGTGGCGGGCTCTGCAGTCCTAGCTCTGTGAGTGCAGGGAAGGTGCTTGGCGTGCGTGTGTGTGTGTGTGTGTGTGTGTGTGTGTGATACGTCAGTCCGGGGGCTTGAACTCAGGGCCTGACGGCTGTCCCTGAGCATTCTCGCTCACAGCTTGCGCCGCAGCGCCACTTCCGGTTCTCTGGTGGTTCTCTGGAGACTCGCCTGCCCGGCCGGCCTTGAGCCGCGATGCTCACCCCTCAGCCTCCCGAGGGGCCGGGGTGACGGGCGGGGTGACCCGGGACGAAGGCCCGAGGGGCCTGAGGTCAGCGCTCAGCGAGGGCAGGCGGGGCCCGGAGGCTGCTTGGCGCGTGATCGGCTCCCGGGGTCCCCGCGTAAAAGAAGTCCCGGAGCCAGCCACTGGGCACCAGGCCTCCCCCGCACCGGCCCGGGCGGGGAGGTCCCCGAGGCCACCTCCGGTGAACCCCCAAAAAGCTGGACGTGGAGCGGCGGCTCAGGTGGTAGAGCGCCAGCCTTGAGCACAAGAGCTCAAGGATAAGCACCTAAGCCCCGAGTTCAAGCCCCAGGATGGGCACCACAAAGAAAAAGACAAAAAAAAAAAAAAAGCAAAAAAGGAGGAAAGACCTGCGGGGGCCGAGGGGGGCTGGGAGCCCGAGTCCCTCCCTCCCTCCCTCCCTCCCTCGCTCTTTCCGTAAGTGCTGAGGCCTGGCCCTGACCTGGCCGCAGCACGCACAGGAAGTGGGGTGGAGGCGGAGCGCAGCGGTCCCAGATGCCTGCGGCCTTCCTACCCATGCCTGAAGACAAAGAAAAACGGGGATCCCTCGAGAACCCAAGGAGGCAGTGTGGGGGGAGGGCACGGAGCCCCTCCTGTGGCGCTGGGATGAGCGCCCCTCCCTCCCATAGACGGGACACACCGCCCTCCCCTAGCTCATCTTGGCCTCTCTCTCTCTCTCTCTCTAGATCCTGAAGTGTAAGGGGCAGACAGCCAGCGTGTCTTTTCCCGAAGCAGCCCCTGCACCCCACGAGGCCCCCCCCCCAGCCGGGAGCCCGGCCCCCCACGCCCGCTGGGGAGCAGCGGCCCCCCTCCCGCCTCCCTGCCGGCCTCAGCTGTGGGTGGCGGCCATACTGTGTGCCTGACTTTCTCCGCGGCGGCGTGGGAGGGGTTGCTGGGTTTTATAATTTTATATATATGTATATATATATGTGGCCATCCCGCACAGCAGGAATAAATGAGGTTTTTCTAACGCTGGGGCTCTGTTTCCCTGGCTGGGGGGGGGGCAGTCAGAGGCTCAGCTGCCTTGGGGGGGCTCCCGGCCAGGCCCCCCCGGGCGGTGCCTTGTCTGCGGAGGAGAGGGGCGAGGACACGGGAAGGGAAGCCCCATCTCCGACGGCCACCGGGCACACGATCGGGGCCGCAGCCGGGCTGGGGGGTCACCCGGCCGAGTGGAGGCCAAATCAGAGGCCCCCCTGAGGCTGCCGGCCTCCCAGGCGGGGGCTGGGCTCGCGGAAGGAAGCGGGGTGCCAGGCGTCCTGGGCGGCCTGGCTGGAGTAGCCCTCGCCCCCAGAGCACAAGCCCCGATGTCTCTCCCGGCGCCACAGCGCCCCCTGCTGGACGCAGGCCGTCACCGCAGGCACCAGGAGCCCCCTGGCCACCCAGGGGCCTTGGGGACGGGCCAATCAGCTCCGCCCGCCTCCTCCTCCTCTTCCTCCTGTCCCAGGACAATGCGCCAGACAAGGGGCCCGGCACCGGTGGCTCACCCCGTAATCCCAGCCACTCCGGAGCCTGAGATCTGAGGATCACTGTTCAAAGCCAGTCGGGCCCTGAGGCTTTTATCTCGAACGAACCACCAAAAACTTGGAAGTGGATCTGTGGCTCAGGTGGCAGAGCACCCGATGTGGGTGAGAAAGGTACACGAGGGCTGGGAATGTGGGCCAGTGGTAAAGCGCTCGCCTCTATACATGAAGCCCTGGGTTCGAGTCCCCAGCACCACGTATACAGAAAATGGCCAGAGGTGGTGCTGCGGCTCAAGTGGCAGAGTGCTAGCCTTGAGCAAAAAGAAGCCAGGGACAATGCTCAGGCCCTGAGTTCAAGCCCCAGGACTGGCAAAAACAAAAGATACGCGGGAGTGCGAAGCCCTGAGTTCAAGGCTCAATAGCGTCACACCCCGCCCCCCCCCCAAACCTGCTGGTTCTCTTTACGTGCCAGCCCTGGGCCGGGCTCTGTGTGGGCCACCAGGCCGAGCCAGGTCCCATGCTGTGGAGGCAAGGGCTTCTCTTGCAGGCTCCCCTCCAACCTTGAATCTCCACCAGCATGGGGGGGGGGGAGAGGAAGAGGAAGAGAGGGAGAGAGGAAGAGATAGGGAGGGGGGGAGGGGGAAGAGGAAGCAAGGGGGGGAGAGAGAGAGAGAGAGAGAGCGTGCATGACCAGTACTGGGCCTTGAACTCACAGCCCAGTGCACTTGCCTGGAGCTTTTTTCTTTTTACCCAAGGCCAGTGCTCTACCTCCATGTTTTCACTGGTTACTTGGAGGCGAGGCGTCTGTAGGATTTGTCTGCCTGGGCTGACTTCAAATCTCCAGCCTGGGCTCTCGGTCTCTGGGGCGGCTGTGATTACAGGCGTGAGGCGCCAGTGCCGGTCCCACAGTTTGCCTCAATAACTCTTGAAAATAGTAACTCGCGTGAATGGGCTGACTTTCCTGTATTAGTAACAGACGTGATGATCGACTAGCGTAGCCCGCGGGGGGGTGGTTTTTGTGGAGAAGCACTCCTCCCCTTTTCACGGCATCTGCTAGGAAGCCCTCTCCCATTGCTCCCTCCCCCCCACCCCACCCCCGTCGCCCCCTCACCTGAGGGGGGAGGGGCTAAGGTACCTGTGGGGGAGGGGCTAAGGTACCTGAGGGGGGAGGGGCTAAGGTACCTGTGGGGGGAGGGGCTAAGGTACCTGTGGGGGAGGGGCTAAGGTACTAGCCACCCGGCCACCAGCCAAGCCTCCAGCCTCACCGACACCCAGATACATGTGTCTCCCTGGGAGGGAGGTTGGTTCCCCTGAAGGCCCCCCGCAAAACCTCGGAGGAAATGAGCAGTGTGGGAGTACCCCGAGTTGTGATGCCATCTCCCCGCACAGGGGCAGTGGCAGCCTTGTCCCCGGCCTGCGTGAGGACACAGAGTGCAAGACCCAGGCTGTGGGCAGGGCTGGGGCGGGTGGGGGCGGGACAGGAAGTCCGGGAGCGAGCGGGGGGGGGGGGGGGGCAAGGCCCAGCGGGTGGGCGGGAGGTGAGACAGTCAGGGCCCCTCCCGAGTTGACCCCCCGGGCCTGGAGGAGGGGCCCACAACCAGAGGGCAGGACAGAGGACAGAGGACGATCAGGCGGGCTTGCGGGGGGGGGGGGGGCCTCTGTGGGCAGCCCCCCCACCCCCCCCACTGAGCCGATGACGCCTGGACAGAGCCCCAGCCCAGGTCTCAGTGCTGGGTTCCAGTGTACACGCACGCCACGTTTATTTGCCCCTCTGGGGGGGGGGCGGCCAGCGAGTCCGGGCCCCAGCTCTGCCAGGCATGCAGGGCGAGCTGGGGACCCAGCGGCCATGGGGAGCGCAGGTGGCGGTGCCACGGCCTGACCCGCGCGCCCCTCGCCCACCCTGGCGAGCAGAGCCCGCGCCTCCCACAGCCCCGCCGGCCCGGCCGATGCCTCTCCTGGGGCCTGGCTCTTGCTGCCTGTCCACTTTGGGTGGCCCGGCCCCGGGGAAGGTCACCGGGCCGGACGCAGACCAAGGCCTGTCCCGAGACGCTGCGCACAGTGCAAATACAGAACGGCCTCTGGCACCTCCGGGCCTCCGTGCACGGCCTCCTGGCTGGGCCTCCAACTTCTTCCAGCCTCAGCCTCCCCCGGTGCAGACCAACGCCTCCTCCAAGAAGCCCCGGCAGCTGGGCGCGGGGTCCCGGCTGGGTCCGTCCTCCGGGTGGCCGCCCAGGCTGCTACTTGAGGGCCCTGAGCACGGCTTCCAGCTTCATGACCACGGCCAGGTCCCCCTTCACCTTCAGCCGCCCGCTCATGTAGGCCCCCAGGGGCCGCAGCTCCCGGCTCAGCAGCGCCTGCAGGTCGGCCTCCGCCATCTCCACCACCACGTCGGGGATGCGGGCGGGCGCCCCGCGGCCCACCCCGCCTCGCCCTGAGAGGGGAACGGAAAACCACCGTGAGACCTATCCCAGCTACTCAGGGGCCGAGATCTGAGGACGGCGGTTCACAGCCGGCCTGGGCAGCCAGCCTCTTAGCATCGATGACACCCCAGGAAACCGCCCTGATGCTGGAGGGGGAGGGCCGTACCTGCGGTGAGGTCGAGGAAGTAGGCGCTCTGGCTGCCGCAGGGCAGGACGACGTTGAACTGGTAGCAGGCCCCAACCTGGCTGACCAGGGCCTCGGACAGCAGGGGCTGCAGGGCGGTCAGCAGCCCCTCGGCCACGGGCCTCTCCGGGCTGGGCCCCGCACCGCCGCCCGGGGCCGGCGCTTCCACTTCACTCAGCATCTCCACGGAGTCCGGCGAGGCTGCGGGGAGGCCGGGAGGCCGGGGCTCAGGGGCAGCAGGTCCTCGGGGCAGAGGCCTGGGGCCTCCTCTGTGGCCGTCTCCTCGGTGCGTCCTTTCAGGCCTCCTGTTCGGCTTCTTCCCATGCTAGGACGGGGACCCCCCCGCCCCCAGTTCCGACCCCCCCAAGCCGTGCGTCCCAGCGACTCCAGCCTGCCGGGGGCCCGGGCACGTGCACCGGGCTGCGGGAGCCGCCTCCGCGCTGCTCACCTGGCCCGGGCTGCGGGGCGGCTCCGGCGGCCCCGGGGTGCAAGGCTCCGCCCAGCAAGTGGAGGGCCAGCTGCTGGAGGGTGCTGTCGAGGCCCGGCCCCGCCGGGCCGTCCTGGGGCGGCTGCAGCACGGCCTCCACCACCAGCTCCACCCGGTCCACCTCCAGGCCCCAGGCCCGGGTCACATCGTTGATCTCCAGCTGGAGAAAACACCGGTGGGAGGGGGGAAAGGACACGGGACTGGGCCGGTGCGGCCCCAGTGGGGAGCCGATGCCTCCTCCAGGCCGGCCACGCTGGGCGCATGTGGGGGCTGGGGAATGGACGGGCGGACCGGGGAATGGCTGGGCAGGCCACTCAGAGCATGCGCGGACCGGGGAATGGCTGGGCAGGCCACTCAGAGCATGCGCGGCTAGAGCCCAGCCACAGACAAGGCCGCTGGGAGCATGCGTGGACCGGGCAGGCCACTCAGAGCATGCGCGGCTGGAGCCCAGCCACGGAGGAGGCCGCTGGGAGCCTCCGGGCAGGCCACTCAGAGCATGCGCGGCTGGAGCCCAGCCACGGAGGAGGCCGCTGGGAGCATGCGCGGACCGGCCTGGCCACTGAGAGCATGCGCGGCTGGAGCCCAGCCCCGACGAGGCCTCTGGGAGCATGCGCGGGCCGGGGAATGGACGGGCAGGCCACTCAGAGCATGCGCGGCTGGAGCCCAGCCACGACGAGGCCGCTGGGAGCATGCGCGGATCAGAGACCGGAAGTGGGCGGCCATTCAGAGCATGCGCAGACCGGAGAGACCGGAAGTGGCCGTCGGGGTTCTAAGCCCTTGGAACGGTGGGGCCCCCGGGCAGGCCCGGGCCCAGCCCCGACCTCCGCGCGGTGCCGGCCGCCTACCAGGAGCTGGTCGCTGATCTTGAGTCTCTCCATCTGGATCTCGGGCAGAGGCCGGCGGAGCAGGGCCTTGGTCATGGCGTTTTGGGCCGTCATGCGGGTGGCCGCGTTCAGGTCCTTCACGGCCAGCACCGACAGCACCGGGTCCCAGATGCGGAACTGCACGTCGGCCCCCACGGAGAGCACGGCCCCGTCCTTGGAGGTCAGCTGTCGGCACAGGAGGTGGGGAGGACGGTCCCACCCGCCTCCTTTAGAGGCCAGCCCGGGGTGGGAAAGCCCAGTGAACCCCCAAAACAGCCAGGCGTGGAGGTGAGGCTCGGGGCGGGGGGGGTAGAGTGCCAGCCTTGAGCCAAAAAACAACCTCAGGGGCGGCGCACAGCACCCGAGTTCAAGCCCCAGGACACCAAAAGAACAACCCCACCCTAGTGTCTAAATAGCTGGGGTCCGGGATGCAGAGCCTCCATTCTCCACTGCCCTCTCCCCCTCCCCACCCAACTCGCCAAGGTAGCTGCTGGCACCTGTGCTCATTGGGCATAAGCTCCCTCCCCCACCCCCAATCCCCTGCCCCAGGGCACGGGCCACCCCTCACCTTGCAAGGAGGGACGTTGAAGGCTCGGGTCCTCAGATCCACCCTCTGAGAGCAGTCGATGAAGGGCAGCAGTAAGACCATGCCAGGCCCCTGTGGGGGGCGGATCCGGCCCAGACGGAACACCACCATGCGCTCGTAGGTGGGTACAATCTGCCCAAGGCGCAAGGAGAAGAGGTGGAGGCCCTGTGGCCCAGGGTGGCCCATGCCATCTGCCAGGTCCCGCCCCTCGCCTTGGCACCCAGGTCACAGTCAGGAACCCCAGCCTGTTTTTAAGTGAGAAAGGCTCACAGAGGGACTCAGACACTACACAGCACCTATACAAATCAACCTGGATTTGACTGCTGTTCCGGAAGGCTCCCAAGAGCCTGTGTCTCCATCAGTTCATCTCTGTGGCCCACAGCTAGGACAGGACGAGTGTCAGAGGAGAGGCAGGGCTGCTCTGACTGTACCAGAGCAAAAGGGCTCTGCCACTTTCTGCTCCCCGGAGCCCTTCAAGAAGCCCTTATTATGTCCAAATTGAGTTGAGAAGGCACAGAGGCATTGTGACTGGACCAGGGCCACACAGCATTGGGTTTGGTGGCACTTGAGAACTGAAATCTGGGGGCATTTAAGGACTCCCCTCGGGACACAAACACCAAGGTTTTCTAGAGAAGCTGAGGGATGCCTGGGGCCCGGGCTCCTAGCAGCTCCGCAGCTGTCATTGGTGATGGTGGTCCTTTTCCTCTCTACACCGCCCCCTGCTGGAAATCAAGCCTGCATGTCCAGCTGCTGGGTGTTTCGTTGTTTGGCTTTTCATTTCTAATTGGGCCTAACCCAAAGGGAGAATGACTTGGCAGTGAAACCAATGTCCACCTCCCAGGAGTCTGAGCGACTCATTTCTCCTTACTAGCTCCCCAGGATAACCTTGGACAAGTCTGGGCCTCCGTTTGCTCATCTGAAAAATGCGTACGAGCCACCCTTTCCCTCCTCCATTTTATAGGGGTGTGAGGCTATTGGAGGGCAGGAGGAGGCAGAGCCTGAGGGAATTCATTCCTCTAAGTCCTCAGTGTGGTTCTCTTTCCCCAGGGTGGGTGGTGCCAGCCTTACCTTCAGGGCAAACCAGCCAGAAATAGGGAAGGTGATCAAGAGCAGCAGAAAGCCCAGGAAACTGATGACACCATGGCAGAGGTAGGAGGACCAGCTCTGGGGTGAGTCTAGGGGAGTCAAGAGAACGGAGGGAATCACAGGGTGCAGAAGCCAGCGGGGGGGGGGTGTGGTGTCAACTCCTGCCTGGCACAGAGCATGCGTGCTGCACTCAGCTGCATGCTGCTGGCGCAGCCCAGCTCTTCTCTCCCAAGCCCCCCAGAAGGGTGCACCCCAGGGTCCTTACAGTGCCTCAGCCTGTGGAGGAGTGCTTGAATTGCCCACTGATAGGAGCTACAGATCTGGGGATCAAGGTTCAAAGCCAGCCAAGGTAGGAAAGTCTATGAGACTATTTAATTTTCACCAAAAAGCCAGAAGTAGAGCTGTGACTCAAGTGGTAGAGTGCTAGCTTTGAGCAGGAAAGCTCAGGGACAGCTCCTAGGCTGCGAGTTCAAGCCCCTGGGACCAGCAAAAAAAAAGGCAAAAATGAAATAAAGAGCAAACACACACACACACACACATTTCATTTTCGGCATTTGGGGCAGGGTTTGGCTGGGAAGATGAAACTCGTGAAACCGATGCCTGGAGAGGGAGGCCAGGGGCAGAGGCAGCCTGGAATCTGGGCCCAAGTTCTCTGCTCTCCTCCTCTTAACCCTGGCCAGAAAGCAGCTAGAAACCTCCGTCCTGTCCTTCCTGGGGCCCAGGCTGGTTTGGCTTTCCGTACCTGGGGGTCCCTGGCCTGGTCTGAACCCAGAGGGTGTGGCCTGAGCAAGAAAGGAGATGGTTGGACAGGGGCGGCTGTCATTAATTGGGGGCCAGGAGAATGCAAATCCTTGGAGCTGGGCTGCCCAGACTCGACGCGCAGCTCCAAGTGTGTGTGTGCGTGTGTGTGTGTGTGTGTGTGTGCGTGCGCGCGCGCGTCAGTCCTGGGGCTTGAACTCGGGGCCTGGGCGCGCTCCCTGAGCTTTTCCCCCAAGACTGGCGCTCCACCCCTCGAGCCACAGCTCCACGTCCAGCCTTTTGTTTCTGGCCTTGGCTGGCTTGGAACCGCGATCCTCCGATCTCAGCCTGGGGGCAGCGGGGCTCGCGGGCGTCTTCGTTCCGCGTGGCCCGGCGTCCCCCCGCCCCCCCGGGAGGGCCCCGGGGTGCCCTCGGTTTCTAGCCATGCCCAGGGGAATCTGGAACCCGACCGAGCCGGGCGGCCACTCACCCGCCCCCGGCCCCGCGCCGCCCCGCTCCGGGTCCAGGCAGCCCTTCTGCGAGCCCAGGAAGCCGAAGCTGGACTGCGGGAAGCGGTCAAAGTCCCCGAGGGGCAGCGCCCGGTATCCGGAGCGGCCCAGCATCGCGCGCTCCGGGGACCGGGACCCGCCCCGCGCCTGCGCCGGCCACGCCCCGCGAGGCCACGCCTCCGCGGCTGGCCACGCCCCCGACGCCGCTTCCGGTTCACCCGCGGGTCGAGCGCGGAGCGAGAGGACCGCCGGTGTCGGCGCGTGCGCAGCGCCGCTGGTGGCCGGAGGACCGGACTGCAGCCGGGCGGGGGCGTCCCGGGGGGGCCCTGGGCCTCACCGGAGCTCAGGTCAGGGGCCCGGGGGGGCGGGGCCGGATGCTCTCCGTGATCGGCTCCGTCGGCACTGCCCAAACCCACACCTGCGGGGCGGGGGCGAGCTGCACGTGGACTCAGGGTTCCCGCACCGGGCGCGCGCGGCCGGGGGCCGGGTCCAGCCAGCCGGGCTCGCCCGGGCAGATCCCCTGGAGGACCACGGAGGGCAAGGTGGCCTGCGACGGCGCCAGGACCGTTCTGGCGTTTTGCCGGCTAGTTGGACTTCACCCGCGGGGCTGGCTTCGAACCACGATCCTGCGATGCCCGCCTCCTGAGTGGCTAAGAGGACGCGCCGCCCTTCTCCGGAACCAGACCGAACGCCTGTCCTCCTAGCCGCTGGCCAGGTCTCTCCCCACCCTCCGGAGGGCTCACGCCTGTCATCCGGGCCACTCAGGAGGCGGGGATCGGAGGGTCGCGGTTCGAACCTAGCCCGGGCGGGGAAGCCGCTGGGACTCAACTCCGATGAACCATCACCGAGCGGACGGTGGAGGGGCGGCGCAAGGCGTGCAGCGCCCGCTTTGAGCGGACGCGCGTCTGCCACCCCGGCTCCAGCCAACCCGCTCCGGCCTCCGCGGGGGCCGGGATCGGGGCGGTGCGCGGCCCGCCCGGCCTTTCCCGCTCCGGGGGCCGGCGAAGCTCGCGGCGCTCCGGCCGAGGCCCCGCCCCCGCGCTCGGCGCGCCCGCTTCCTGGAGGGGGCGGGGCCTCGTCCTGGTTGGACGTCCAGGGCCCGGACTCGCTTCCCGCTCTCCTCCCCCGGCCAGCCAGGAATCGAAACTGAGCCGGGGCCATGCTGAAGCCGCGGTCGCCCGCCGGGTCCCCGGGGCCGGGACCGGGGCCCGAGCCCGAGCCCCAGGCGGAGCCCCAGCCGCCCCCCAGGCCCTCCCCCGGCGCCTCGCCCGGAGACCCCGGCCCCAGACCGGCGGAGGTACGAACGGGCCAGGGGTGAGGGATCTGCATGGAGAACCGGGCCCCGCACCTGCCCCGGTGGCACACGACCTAGCCCCAGCCGTGCCGTGCCGTGCCGTAGGCTGGGTTCTGAGGATCCGGGTTCGAGGCCAGCCCGAGAAGGACGGTTGGTGAGACCAGCCAAAGCTGGAAGTGGAGCTGTGGCTCAAATGGTGGAGTGCCAGGTTCTAGATTTTTGTTTTCAGTCTTTCAAACTTTTATTTAAATGCAATGATCCGGGGCGATTTTACATTTTTTAATTTTATTTTTGGAGTACCATTTTCTAATGGAGAAAGCTCAGGCCAGGCCCTGAGTTCAAGTCCCAGTGCTGGCACAAGAGGAAGAGTCACATGGTTTTTTTTTTTGCCAACTCTTCTCCACACCTCTAGAAACCAGGACTATTAAGCGACAGCTCTTCTCCCCCTGCCATTCTGTCTGTAAAGTTGGCTATTCTGGCTATTTCATAAAATTGAGTCATACTGTATTTCCCCTTTTGCATCTGCCTTATTTCACTTGCCGTAACTGCCTTTGTGGTTTTCTTCCTTTTCTTGCCTATATCAGGTGCTCCTGTGGGGCTTGAACTCAAGGCCTGGACGCTGTCCCTGAGCTCTTTTGGGCAAGGCTAGCACTCCACCACCCACTTTAAGCCACAGCTCCACTTCCTGTTTTCTGATGGTTCCTTGGAGATAAGAGTCACCAATTTACCTGTCCTCGCTGGCTCTGAACCATTATCCTCAGACCTTAGTCTCCAGACTAACTAGGATTACAGGTGTGAGCCACCAGTGCTCAATGACTCCTGTTCCTTTTGAAGGCTAAGTAATATTCCTCATAGGTGTGGGCAATACCATCCATTAGTGTTGGTGGTGTGACTATTGCTGCTGTATGCATTTGGGCACACACATGTGCCTGCATCATTGTGCTTGGAGAGTGTATATCAAGGAGTTAGAATTGTCGGGGACCATAGTAGTTCCTGTAAGTACCTCTTCTTAACAACAACAAAAACAAAACCCTCGAGCTAGACACTATATAAGAGATTAGTTCTTAGTGAATCTACTGTCTTAACTGAATTCCTTGAAGTCAGGGTGTATCCTGTATATTCTTGGTGCGTTTTGTTTTGTGTTTTGGAGCCAGTACTGGGGCTTTGAACTCAGGGCCTGGGTGCTCTCTCTGAGCTTTTTCACTCAAGGTTAATGCTCTATCACTTGAGCCACAGTTCCACTTCTGGGGTGTTTTGTTTTTTGTTTCTTTTTCTGCTTCAGTGGAGATGAAAGTCTCAAAGACTTTCCTGCCGGGGCTGGCATTGAACCGGGATCCTCAGATCTCAGCCTCCTGAGTGGCTGGGATGGCAGGCGTGCGCTGCTGGTACCCAGTTCCACTCTTGTTTCTAATACTGTGTCTGATGGGAAAGGGACATTTGGGGAAGATTCTGCATCATCCAGTGACCACTGGGCTAGAATTTGAGGCCCCGCCCCAGCCTCCCCAGTGCTGCCATAGGGGCGAGCTACCCATCGGGTGCCCTCTCCCACCCGTGGCTCGGTTCTCCCCTCCCCCTCCCGTCCTTCAGCCAACCGTGGAGGAGGAGTTCCAGTTCCTGCTCTGCCAGGGCTGCCAGGCCCCTGCCAAGTGCCCCAAGCTGTTGACTTGCTTGCACACGCTGTGTTCCGGCTGCCTGGAGTCCCGGGGTCCGCGGTGCCCCACCTGCCACGCGTCCCAGCCCCCGGACACCGAGGACACGGCCCTGGACAACGTGTTCTTCGAGAGCCTGCAGCGGCGCCTGAGCCTGTACGGGCAGATCGTGGCCGCCCAGGCCCTTTGCACGCGCTGCAAGGAGCCAGCCGCCTTCTGGTGCTTCGAGTGCGAACAGCTGCTCTGCGCCAAGTGCTTCGATGCCCACCAGTGGTTTCTAAAGCACGAGGCCCGGCCCTTGGCGGAGCTCCGGGACCAGACCGCCCGCGAGTTCCTGGACAGCACCCGCAAATCCAACAGCATCTTCTGTTCCAACCCCAACCACCGCACCCCGGCGCTGACCAGGTGAGTGCCGGGCGGCACAGAGCGGGATGGGGTGGGAGGAGGACCCCGGAGCGCCTGCCTGCCGCCCAGGGCCTGGAACTCAGAGCCTACGCGCTGGCTCAAGGCTGGAACTCTACCCCTTGAGCCACAGCGCCACTTCCAACTGTATTTATTTTTTTTTGCTGGCTCGTTGGAGATAAGAGTCTCACTGGACTTTCCCGCCCGCCCGGGCTGGCTGTGTCCTAAGGCAAATCTCAGATGCGAATCCCCCTGCGAGAAAGCAGAGAAGCCACGGATGGAGAGGTCGGATTGGGAATCTGTTATTAGAAAGCCAGGCAATGTCCGCAGGTGGACTCCTGTCTCGGAGACCTGCAGCCCGCCCGGGGTCTGCACTGCACCGAGCTTTTAAGACAGAAGCCGCGTGTCTGGCTGGTGACAAAGCCCCGCGGTGCACCAAGGTTACCAGCGGCTGGGCTCACACGATACCTTTGCACGTCCTCTTTGGGGCCACACGACACGAGGCATTTGCATTTACAGGACGGCTTGTCTCACTTCTCTGCCTTTGAGGCTGTGTGGAAAGCCCCCTCCCCACCCCTCCCTGGATGTCAGGAACAAGGTGGCCACATCTAGACCCACTTTATCTCTGAACCAGCATCTTCAGATCTCAGCCTCGGGAGTAGCCAGGGTGATAGGTATGAGTCACCACGCCCATGTCCTATTACAATTTCTCTAGTGATTACAAATTCTCTATTACAAATTCTCTAGTGATTACAATATCACTAGCTTTCACTAACATTTTTAACCTATGTATACTAATGTTATTCGGTCATCTTCCGGAACTCTCTCCTTCGTTCTGCTGTTTTCTAGTTGATTTGTTTGGATTTCCTGGGTAAACAAATGTCTGAAAAGTGGGAGGTGTTTCTGGTGCTTCCTATGACTCTTCCTTATAGCTTTGTTTCCTTGCCTGAGATGGCACAGAATATTACCGAGTACTGCATGGAGAATGCCCTTGCTCTTACCCAGCGTTCCTTATGTTTTCTTGTCAAGGGCCATGTTGACTATTAACTTCCTTAGGAAACGTGAGGACAATGACAGGAAGAAAGTTGTTGGTTTTTTTTTTAATGTGTGGCTTATTAAGAATCTTCTTGCTGCGATTACTTGGTGGTGGTGGTAGTGGTGGTGGTTTTTCTCGCGACTCCATTTCCAGCTTTTTGATGGCCAATTAGCATCTCAGGAATTTTTCACAAGCCCCGTCCTGTTCTCAGCTTCCCACTGTACTGAGCTCGGCCCAGGGCCACAGCCCAAGTAGCCATAGCTATCAGTAGAGGCACCGCCGATGGTACGGGGTCCTAGGGGGTGCAGCGGCGGAGGGGATTTTCCTTCCTTGTGGATAAGGCCTTTCCCCCTCAGCCAGGACCTCGAGAATTAGACCAACCCAAGGCCGGTTGCCCGGAGGAACACAAGTTCATTAGCCTGTGTTTTACCTTGGTACCTGAAGAATCTAGGGATGAATATGCAGAAGAGGTGTTAGAGTGACTCACACCTGTAGTCACAGCGATTCAGGAGGCCGAGATCTGAGGATTGAGGATCAAAGCCAGTAAGGGGGGGGGGCAGGAAAGTCCTGAGACTCTTATCTCCAAGGAGCCACCAAAATGCCGCAAGTGGAGCCGTGGCTCAAGCGGGAGCGGCACTAGGCTTGAGCACAAAAGCTCAGGGACAGCGCCCAGGCCCGGAGTTCAAGCCCCAGGGCCAACACACACACATTGTCTGTCCCCTGGGCCTCTTATTGCCACCACCGGCCGCAGCTGTGTCCCCCATGCCGCCCTGTCAATCACAGCCTCACATGCACTCAAGAGTGTCGCCAAGATTGTTTCCTGGCCCGCTGAAAAGGCAGAAGCGCCATGAGTTTGAGGCCAGCCTAGTCATGGTGTGCCACCTGCACGATCTCATTTCCTGTATGGGGCAACTACCGGGGCCCTTGTTGCCAGGCTGGCGCGCTACCGCTTGAGCCAGGCCCCCAGCCTTGCCTTTTGTCGGGCTGGCTGCCGGCTCCGATCCTCCGGGCCGCGGCCTGGCTGCAGGCTCCGATCCCCCGGGCCGCGGCCTGGCTGCGGGCTCCGATCCCCCGGGCCGCGGCCTGGCTGCGGGCTCCGATCCCCCGGGCCGCGGCCTGGCTGCCGGCTCCGATCCCCCGGGCCGCGGCCTGGCTGCGGGCTCCGATCCTCCGGGCCGCGGCCTGGCTGCCGGCTCCGATCCTCCGGGCCTCGGCCTGGCTGTCGGCTCCGATCCTCCGGGCCGCGGCCTGGCTGTCGGCTCCGATCCTCCGGGCCTCGGCCTGGCTGTCGGCTCCGATCCTCCGGGCCTCGGCCTGGCTGTCGGCTCCGATCCCCCGGGCCGCGGCCTGGCTGCCGGCTCCGATCCCCCGGGCCGCGGCCTGGCTGCGGGCTCCGATCCCCCGGGCCGCGGCCTGGCTGCGGGCTCCGATCCCCCGGGCCGCGGCCTGGCTGCGGGCTCCGATCCTCCGGGCCGCGGCCTGGCTGCGGGCTCCGATCCCCGGGCCGCGGCCTGGCTGCGGGCTGCGGGCTCCGATCCTCCGGGCCGCGGCCTGGCTGTCGGCTCCGATCCTCCGGGCCGCGGCCTGGCTGCGGGCTCCGATCCTCCGGGCTGCGGCCTGGCTGCCGGCTCCGATCCTCCGGGCCGCGGCCTGGCTGCCGGCTCCGATCCTCCGGGCCGCGGCCTGGCTGCGGGCTCCGATCCCCGGGCCGCGGCCTGGCTGCGGGCTCCGATCCCCCGGGCCGCGGCCTGGCTGCGGGCTCCGATCCTCCGGGCCGCGGCCTGGCTGCCGGCTCCGATCCTCCGGGCCGCGGCCTGGCTGCGGGCTCCGATCCCCCGGGCCGCGGCCTGGCTGCGGGCTCCGATCCTCCGGGCCGCGGCCTGGCTGCGGGCTCCGATCCTCCGGGCCGCGGCCTGGCTGCGGGCTGCCGGCTCCGATCCTCCGGGCCGCGGCCTGGCTGCCGGCTCCGATCCTCCGGGCCGCGGCCTGGCTGCGGGCTCTGATCCTCCGGGCCGCGGCCTTGGGGCGCGAGCGGCCGTGCCGGGCCCGGGAGGGGATGCCTGGCCGTGCCGATCGCGGTAACGCGCGGGTTTCCCAATGCAGCATCTACTGCCGGGGCTGCAGCAAGCCGCTGTGCTGCTCATGCGCGCTCCTGGACGCCGGCCACAGCGACCTCAAGTGCGACCTGGGCGCCGAGGTCACGCAGCGCCAGGAGGAGCTGCGCGCCACCGCGCAGGCGCTGCAGGAGCGGGAGCGCGCCTTCGCCGCCGCGCAGGCGCAGGCGCGCGCGGCGCTGGGCCAGCTGGGCTGCGCGCGCGCCGAGGCCGAGGCGCGGATCCGCGCCGGCGTGCGCCA
Source organism: Perognathus longimembris pacificus (assembly GCF_023159225.1). Lineage (NCBI taxonomy): Eukaryota > Metazoa > Chordata > Mammalia > Rodentia > Heteromyidae > Perognathus > Perognathus longimembris. The sequence continues at coordinate 44,264,774 of NC_063180.1, forward strand.
GGCGGTGGCGCGCGTGCGGGCGCAGGAGCGCGCGCTGCTGGAGGCGCTGGAGGCGCGCTTCGGGCGGGAGCGCGCGCGCCTGGCGGAGCGGCTGCGGCACCTGGAGGCGGTGCTGCAGCGCATGCGCACGGGCGGCGCGCTGGTGCGGCGGCTCGAGCTGTACGCCTCGGACCAGGAGGTGCTGGACATGCACGGCTTCCTGCAGCGCGCGCTCGGCCGCCTGCGCCGCGAGGAGCCCGGCGACCCCGCCGCGCCCCGCAGCTTCGCCCACCTCGAGGAGCGCCTGCAGCTTCTCGTCTCCGGCATCACTAGTGAGTGCCCGGGGGGCCCCCCCGGGGGAGGGGGGGCTCCGGCGTGGGATCTGAGACCCACCGGCGGGAGGCGGGGTCGGGCGGACCTGGGTTCGAGGCCCGGATGCTTAGTAGGCGCCGAGGTTTCTTCCGGTCTTAAGCCCCACCGTGCAGAATGGGGGGGGGGATGGGGGGTAGCTCCCTTTGCTGACTTCTAAGACATGGCACGCCTTGGGTTCAAGTCCCAGTACCAGGACACGCACAGCATGCACGCACGCACAGGCACACGCATGCACGCACGCACGGTAGTTGATCAGGAATGACTTAGGTTTGGCCACTTAGGTGTTGCCTTGCTTCTTGGCCCGGGATGGGAACGGGGCACGGTTGGGCTTTCGGGCCCAAGAAGTGATTCTCTTAATGCCCCAACCCCTTCCCTAGCTGGGTCGAAGCCAGATGCAATTCCAGAAGCTTCCTTCCAGCGTCCGGTTTCTCCCTGGAGATGTCAGAGGAGGCTCTCCGGGAGCTGCCGTGTCCTCACCAGCGTCTTTCTTCTCTCTTCAGATGCCCTGCTGTCCCAGGGAGCCAGCCCAGAGGCCGCTAGCGTGCCCCGGAATTCTCTGGATGTGGAGCTGGTGAGGGGGCTGGTGGGGGGGCCTGGGGGGGCGGCCTGGGAGCCCTGTGTCCCTGGGTCTGCAGGGAGAGAGGGCCAGCAGGTGGGCTTGAAGGCACTGGGATGGGTTGTCGGGCTGGCACTGGACTCCTAAATGCCAGCATAGCTCGTGTGTGTGCGCGCGTGCGTGTGTGCACACGCACACTGGTGTTAGGGCTTGAGCTTAGAGCCTCGCTCTCTTGCCTGACTTCACTCAAGGCTGGTGCTCTGACCACTTGGGCCACACCTCCGCTTCCGACTTTTGGCTTATTAGTTGGAGATTAGAGTCCCGCAGGCTTTCCTGCGAAAGCCGGCTTCAGACAGCGGTGCTCAGATCTTAATCTGCTCAGTGGTGGAGACTACAGGCATGAGCCACAGAGCCCAGCGGGAACTCTGCTGCAACTCCGAAGCGGTCCGGGGAGCTGCGGTCCCGGGCGGCGAGCGCGTGGTCCCTGGAGGCCGGGTGCCACGTCGGACGTGGAGCGGGTCTTGAGGAGTCGGCGGCGTGGCTCCCGCCCGTCACCCCAGCTACTCAGGAGGCTGAGATCTGAGGATTGCGGTTTGAAGCTGGCTTGTGCAGGAGCAGCTGTGAGACTCTTGTTTCCGCTTAACTTGCTAAAAGTTGGAGGTGGAGCCGTGACTCAAGTGGTAGAGCACCTGCCATAAGTGAAAACACAACCCCCCCCCCCCACACACGCACACAGACCCTGAATAGCTGGGTCTAAAGGAGGTGACGGCGTGGTGGCGTGGCGGCTTGGGGGAGGGCGGTTTACCCCCAGCGAGCTCTGAGTTAGCGACTGGGGGCCTCAGTACGAGGCCTCGGGTCTCTGGCTTACTGCTTGGTCACTTGTGATGTTTCCCAACTCCACAGCCCAGCGAGGAGCAGAGGACGGAAGCCCCGACCCCGAGCCAGGCCGAGACCCAGCCCGTGGCCGTGGAGCCGGCCGGGCCCGGCGGTGTCCCGCTGCCCAGCTACAGCTTCTGCGTGACCGGCCCGTCCTGCAGGGAGGTGAGCCGCGGCCGGCCCGGCCTCCCGCGACGCCCGGACCCCAGGCGGGATCTGGGCTCTCCCTCGCCCTGGGTCGTACCTTCCAGAAGCTTCCCAGCCTAGCCAGGTCGTGCGGCCAGGTGCTCTTGGCAGCCTTCCTGGGAGGGCTTCCTGCAGGGAGAGGCGTGGTCCGTGGCAAGCCTGGGCCTCTGCTCGCCCACCCTGACCTGGCTCTGGGGCTCCTTACGCAGGAAGGTTCCAGAATAAGCCCCCCCAAGAAGAGGAAGTCCTGCTATATCCAGTGCTCCAGCAAAATCATCAAGATGGAATCCGAGGGGGAGACAGAGGCCAGGCTGTCCACGGGCTCCCTGGAAACCCCCCGGTCCAGCAGCTCCTGGGCAGAGCCCCCTCCCCCCTTGGGTAGGGACGGCACCCCCAGCCCGGAGAGGCCTCTCCGGGGACAGGAGGCCTGTGCACCCCCGGACAACCACGTGACCAGCGAGGACTCAGAGCCAGGTAGGGGGAGCTGGGTGGGGAGGGGCGCCCGGGTCCTCTCCCCAGGCAGCCCCGCCCCCCACCTCCACAGGCCCCGCCCAGCACTCGTCCATCCAGGCGGCCACACCCAGTTCTCCCCCAGTCTCTCTTGCCAAGGCCTGGGCTGCCTGTTTGTTCTCATGCGACATCTTTGGGAGGAAGGCAGGACTGGGATTTGAACTCAGGGCCGTTCCACCAGTCCCCCTTCTTCATGGCTTGTTTTCAGGGTCAGGTCTCACTTCCTGACCGGGCTGGCCTGACCCTTGAACTCCTCTTCCTGCTTCTCTCTACTGCCCACAGGTTTACACCCCCCCCACCCCGCCCGGGCTGGCCTGGGACCTCCTCAGTCCTCAGATCCCAGCCTCCTGAGTAGCCAGGATTGCAGGTGTGAGCCCCCAGCGCCCCCCGGGAGCCGTCCTTCACCCACTCCGCCACGTAGGGAGACTGAGCCCTGGGCCAGGAGCCGCAGTGAACTTGGGGGACGAGAGCTTTGCCTGCATCTGCTGGGCCAGAGTCAGCGCGCACAGACCTGCCCCGCCCGCTGATTAGAACAGACCAGGACGCTCCCTTGGCGCAGCAAAATTGCGGGTGCTCGGCCCTGTAGTCCCCGCTGCTCAGGAGGCTGCGATCTGAGGATGGAGGTTCAAAGCCAGCCCAGACAGGAAAAGCGTTTTGAGGCTTTTATCTCCAATTAATTGATGGCCAAAAAGCAAGGATGGAGGTGTGGTTTGAGTGGTAGAGCACCATTCTTGAATGGAAAAAGCTAAGGGACAGTGCCCAGGCCTTGGGTACAGGATATATTTACACACACACACACACACACACACACACACGAGACATTGCGGGCCGGAGTGGGCAGCCGGCCCCCCCCGCCCCCCCCCCGGATGAGGCACGACAGGAAATGGCAGAAATCCCCAAGGCACTCGGACCGCTCCCCAGGGCAGCCACTGAGCTGCAGCCGGCGGCGCCGTCCCCGCAGGGCCCCCCGGTCAGCCCCCCGCGCTCTTCTGTCTCCATCTCAGGGGAGCTCGTCGTGGTCATCAGCAGCTCCGAGGACTCCGAGGCCGAGGACCCGGTGAGTGGCCCAGAGGTCCTGCCTGGGATGCCCTCGCGCGGGCAGGAAGTCCCGCCCTAGGCTCAGGGAGGGCGGGTGGCCGGCAGACGGGCCTCCTGCCGGGACGCCTCCATCTAGCATACGACCACGTCGAGCCACAGCTCCGGCTCTCTGGTGGCTCCTCAGTGATGAGTCTCACGGGCTTCCCTGCCCGGGCTGGCTTTGAACCACTGTCCTCCGATCTCAGCTTCCTGAGTAGCTTAGGATGAGAGGCGCGCGCTGGCCGAGCCCGGCCGGGCGGGGGAAGGGGCCGCCGGGTGGAGGTGCGGCTTGGACTGGGCGGTCTGTGGCCCTTTCCAGCCCTGAGGTTCTGTGTTGGAAAGTGCCGGGAGCCACCGGGGACCGCTGCCCCACAGGGAGCCGGCCCCGCCCGCCGGGCCCCACGCCCCTGCTGCCCCTGCCGTCCTGGTCCTGCCGAGCCAGCCACCGCCCCCAGCCCCGGGCCGCCCGGCCGGCCCGCCGATCGCCAGGAGCCCGCCTCCGCCCCCGGGGCGCCGAGAGCCGCCGGCCCGCACCGCGTCCCCGGCCCGCCCGGGCCGCGGCCTCCTGCCCCACTGCCGCCCTGCTCCCACCCCGGGGCTTGGGCCGCCGCAGGGCCCCCCGGACATCCTGGCCGGCCCCCTTGCCCACAGTGCAGGGCCCTGGGCTCCATCAGGGGCTCCCCGAGGTTGAAACGGTGGCTCAGCAACTTCTTCCATCTGCGTTCCCACTTGAGTGCCTCTCCCCCAGGGGTCCCTCCTGGGGCTCCGGACGGCATCCCCGAGGAGAACCCCCCAATCCGAAGCCCCCTCCCCGTCCCTCCAGCCTCCTCTCCCCGACCAGCTCAGCCCGGGGGCTCTCCTCAGACAGGCTCCTGAGCCCCCCGACGCCACCGTCCCCCAGACTGTACCCCCCCCCCCCGACTCCAGACCACGTCCCTGAAGACTGCTCAGAACCGCCCTTCGTTCATGCTCATTAGTACCGTTTGGTACCGGTCCTGAGGCTCGAACTCAGGGCCTGGGTTCTGCCCCTTAGCCCTTCCCCACCAGGCTGGCGTTCCACCGTGAGCCACGCCTCCACTTCCAGCTTCGTTTGGAGACCGGAGTCTCCCCAGCCTGTGCCAGGAGCCTGGCCGCAGGCTCCCGCCCCCCCCCCCACGTGGCTTTGTACATAATAAACGGTTGTCGAGCAAGCGATCACCCTCACGCCCCTCATTCCACAGCCCTCAGACCCCCCACCCCCGGCTGGGGCTCTGACCTGGTGCCGCGGCCTCCCTCCCGCGCCGGGCCTGGGTCTCCCCTGGGGTTCCCGTGCCCTCCTCCCCTGTGCGTCCGTGAGAATCCCAGCCCTCCACGCCGTCTGCACTCTTCCAGCCCCTACTACCTACTGGACATAAGGTCCAGCTCTCGGGGGGCCTCCACGCCCCAGACCCCCACCCACCCATCCTCGCGTGGGAGGCTGCCGTGAACACGCACCTCCTAGAGGACTCTGGTGCCGGAACTGAGGCTTGAACTCAGGGCCTAGGCGCTGTCCTGGAGCTTTTTCACTCGGGGCCGGTGCTCTACCACTTGAGCCGCGCCTCCACCCCTGGCTTGCTTTTCAACTGGTTCGTTGGAGATGAGCGTCTCGGGGACTTGGCTGCCCGGGCTGACCTCCAGCCAACCGGGATCCCCAGATCTCAGCCTCCCCGGGGCCGCTGACGCCCCGGCCCTGTCGCCCTTCTGTGTTGCAGTCCTCGCACGAGCTGGACGGCGGCAGCGAGGCGGGCGAGGCCCCGCCGGACGGGCCCCGCGCCCTCCCCGCCCTGGACGGCAGCCAGGCCCATCTCCCGGCAGAAGACGGGCCCCTGATTTTCTTTGACCTGAAGATCGACAGCGAAAGTGGGTTCCCCGGCTCCCCCCGTGCCTCGGGCTAGCGCGCTCCGGCTGGGTGATCCACGGCGCTGGGGGTGGCGGGTGTGGAGTGGGGGGGGTCAGGAAGAAGTTGGGGTCCCTGCCGTGGGTGGGGGGCTGACGAGACCGGAGAGGCCTCGGCTCTAAGGGCTTGGCGAGGTGGCGGGGGGCAGAGCTGACCCCCCCCGGCAGGTGAATGGGGTATTTGAAGGACAGCCCGACTCCCCCTTCTTTTTCTGGGAGGGGGGAACCCAGTCTTGGGGCTTGAACTCGGTACCTGGGAGCCGTCCCCGGCTTCTTTTGCTCAAGGGTAGCGCTCTACCGCTTGAGCCACGGCGCCACCCCCAGTTTGGGGGGGGTCGTTGGAGAGGAGAGTCTCACGGACCCTCCTGGCCGGGCTGGCCTTGAACCTCAGTCCTCGGGTCTCCGCCTCCCGGGTGTCTGGGGTGACGGGCGGAGCCCCCAGTGCCCGGGTTGACCACCCCTGCCGGCTGTCACCTCAGAACCGTGTGTTGGAGTCGGAGGCTTAATTCCGCCGGCCCCGGGGAGCCCAGAGGCCTCGGTACCCTGTTCCCCTTCCCCCCCCCCGGGGAGGGGGGGCCTCACCCCATCTTTCTCTCCTGCCCAGCCCAGAAGATTAGCCAGCCGGCGGCCGTGAACCGGGACGCGCGGTTGCGGGCGCTGGACGTGCGCACCAGGGCGGTGTGGCTGGAGGCCGGGCCGGGCCGCTTCCTCCGCCTCCTCCTCCGCCTCCTCCGCGCCGCGGCCGGCCCGGCCCCGCCTCCCCGCCGCCCTGGAGGCCCCGCCCCGCCCCGCCTCCCCGCCGCCCTGGAGGCCCCGGCCCGGCCCCGCCCCGCCGCCCCGGAGGCCCCGCCTCCCCGCAGGCCCCGCCTCCCCGCCGCCCTGGAGGCCCCGCCTCCCCGCAGGCCCCGCCTCCCCGCAGGCCCCGCCTCCCCGCAGGCCCCGCCTCCCCGCAGGCCCCGCCGGCCCGCGCCCCCTCGCCTCCCCGCAGCCCCCCGCTGCGCTGCGCCCCGGCCCCGCCCCGGCCCCGCCTCGCCCCGGCCCCGCCCCGGGCCGCCCGCGCCGCCGGGACCCCGAGCGCGGCCTGGACAGCGACGCCCGCTACCTGCGGCGCCCCCGGACGCGACCCCCCCCCCCCCCCGACGCCCGCGGGACTCAGCCCCACCCCGCGGCGCTGGCGCTGACCCTGAACTCGGGTGCGCTGATAACGGGGGTCAGCGAGCCGGGCGTCGCCCCGGCTGCTCAGGAGGCCGACGGCACCGCGGTTCAGGCGGGAACGGCCCGGAGACTCCGCACTTGTCTGCGCTCCGGCGGTGGAGGGGGGGGGGGCGGCCTCGGGCCCCCCCGCCTCAGCCCCTTCCCCAGCCGGGCACTGCCCTGCCGTGAGTCTTACTCTTGTCGGTGACGGGACTCGAACTCTGGGCCCGCGCTCTTCAGCCCACGGCCGGCGCTCTGCCACTCGAGCCACAGCTCCGCTTCTGGTTTCCTGGCGGTTCGCTGGAGGTAAGCGTCTCACGGACTTCCCCGCCCAGGGTGGCTTTGAACCGCCATCCTCAGACCTCAGCCTCCCGGGTCGCCGGGACGGCAGGCGGGCGATTCTGTTGTCATGAGGGGCGGCCCACCCCCCAGCCCCGGCTCGGCCGACGCTTCCCTCACCAGCTGCAAAGGAGCCCCGAGGCGGCCCTGCCCGGGGAGACGGGGCTCCCCGCGGGCCAGCAGGCGTCTTTGGGGCTGACGGCGCTGAGAGTCTCGGGGATGGGAACCCCTCTTTCAAGTAGGGGAAGAAAGCCAGAGCCGGGTGTGTTCAACAGATGCAGACCGCAAGCCCTCCCTCCCTCCCTCCCGTGAGGCCGCGGGGGGGGGGGGGGAGGGCGAGGGGGGGAGGCAGGGTCCTGGTCTGAAAAGAAACCCACCTGTCATCCCAGCTCCTGGAGAGATGGAGGTGGAGGCCCCCGGCTCATCTCCAGCGGGTGAACCCCCCCGAGCGGAGGTGTGGGTCGATCAGAATGGGGACAGCACCCAGGCCCTCAGTTCAAGTCCCGGGACAGTGCCTTGCCCCCAGCCCGAGCCGGCTCCCCCTCCCGGCCCACCGCGTGCGTCCTGCACGCCCTCGGCCCGGCTCACCCCCGCCCCTGCCTCCCGGGTCACTGAGCCCCAGGCCCCGGGGGGAGGCTCAGCCCCCCTAACCGGGAGAGGCCTTGCTCCCCTGGCCGCTGCTACCGGCCGCGGACTGAACCCAGCATGGAGCCAGGGCCGCTCCCGGGCGCGGCCAGCAGAGGGCGCCGCAGCCCCGCCGACGGCTGCACGCGCGCGCGCACACACACGCACACTTCCCAGGCCGGCCACCGGGGGGCGCTGGGCCGCCGGCCCGGGGACAGGTTCGCGGGGCACAGCTCCTCAATGTCAGCTCTTTCATACTTGCGAAACAGTAAACGACTTGGGGATTGTTTCAAAGGACGAAACCCTTGGCTGTTTTTTGTTCTTTCTTTGCTTGTCAGTTGTGGGGCTTGAACTCAGGGCCTGGGCGCTGCCCCCAAGCTTTGTGCTCTACCACGCTGAGCCGCACACAGCGCCACTACTGGGTTGTCCGGTGGTTCCCTGGACAGAAAGGGTCTCACGGACTCCCCTGCCCGGGCTGGCTTTGAACCCCCGTCCTCAGATCGCAGCCTCCCGAGCCGCCCCGGTCACAGGCCTGAGCCGCCAGCCCTTGGCTCCTTCGTTCTTAGTTTCACATCCGTCAGGAACGATTTAACCAACCCCAAGGATGTCTCAGACGCCGTTGCTGGGGTTGGGTGGCACAGAGGGGGTTCGCTCTATCTCGGTGTTGGTCCTGGGGCCTGCGCGCGGTCTCTGGGCCGCTTTACACCCCGCGCTGCTGCTCCACCGCTTGAGTCACGCCTCCACTTCCGGCTGTTGGCTGGCTCGCTGGAGACAAGAGTCGCACAGGCTTTCCTGCCCAGGCTGGCTTCAAACCCTGATCCTCCGATCTCTGCCTCCTGAGTAGCCGGGGTGACAGGCGTGCGCCCCGGTGCCCAGGTTTGGGGGGGGGGTAGATTTCTGACTGACAAGGGCTCATCTCCAGTCACCAGGCTCTTAGCAAGTGTTCTTGGATGGCCTGCCCCATCTCTGTGGGGGGGGGGGCGGGGGGGGACAGGCGGGAGGATGTGGTCAGCTCCCGGAGGATCCCCCATTCTCTGGGGCGGGCCTGGTCCTGGGGCTTGGAGCCGGCTGGGCTGGGCGGGGCTGGGGGGGCAGGGGGCGGGGCTGGGCTGGGGGGGGCTGGGGCGCGGCTGCAGGCAACATTTGTTGATGCTGGTTTCCTCTCCCAACCCATTAGCCTTGAATGAAATAGATGTCTCTGAGAGAAGGTTCTAGAATTTTCATCGACCTTACCCCCCCCATACACACCCCATAAAACAAAAATAATAAAACGAGACAGTGACAGGAAGTTTGGAAATCTCAGTCCACCCGCACCCGATCCCATGGTGTCATGTGTTGAGGGGAAAATTCCTTCGTTCTTGGCTCCAGAAACTTCCTTCAACTCAGCCCCAAAGAATTCTCCAGAATGCCAGCGGCATGGGTTATGCTGAACCTTACAAATGGCTTGCGGCTTGCCAGCCAAGTAGATTACAAAAGCTAGCTAGCTCCCCACAGGACTTCTCCAAGAAGCTAGGCAGACAGACAGACAGACAGACACGGCCCCCAGGCCTCAGGAGATCCAGTTGCTTTCCTGATCGTCTGGAAGCAGAATGGGGGCCACAGGCCCCGGCCGAGGGCCTGGGGGGAAAACCCTAAGGGCTGAGCCGCCTCTCATCCCCGCTGCTCAGGAGGCTGAGGTCCGAGGATCGCGGTTCAAAGCCAGCCTGGGCAGGCACGTCCGGGAGAGCCTCGTCTCCAGTGAACCCGGGAACCTGGAAGTGGCGCTGCGGCTCACGTGGCAGCGCGCTGGCCAGGAGCAAACACGAGCTCAGCCTCTCGGGTCCCCCCTGGGCGTCAGCCCCCCGGGATTTATAGCCCCCTCCCCCCCCGCGGGAGGCGGCATGAAGGTCGTTCTTCCGAAGCACCGGAGCTGGGGGAGCTGGTGGGGCAAATGGAGCCGCCGGAGGAGCAAATAAATACATCAAGTCCGCAGCTGCGGCGGGAGATAAGGGCGGAGGAGGCGCGGCGGGCGTTCATCAAAGGCGCCCGGCCGCTCCGCCGCCCCGGCCAGGGTGGGGCGATTCCAAGGGGCCCCTGAGAGCTAGAGACCTCCGTGCCCGGGGCCCCCACTGCCCCAGGCTCTAATGCCGGGGGTCCGTGGGAGCCTCGCTCCCCCTGACCCCCCCCCCCCCGCATCAGGAGCCGCTTGGAGAGGCTGGCCATTTATCTGTTTATTCTGGAGAGCGTGGGCTTGAACTCGGGGCTTCACGCTCCTGGATGCCCTTTCCGCCCAAGGCTGGCGTTCTACCACTTGAGCCACAGCGCCACTCCAGGCTTTGTCTGCGTGGTTTATTTGGAGACGAGAGTCTCGTGGACTTTTCCTGCCCGGGCTGGCTTTGAACCGCCATCCTCAGATCTCAGCCGCCTGGGCAGCTGGGGTGCCTCAGGTGGCGTCCTCGCTTGCTGGGGTCCTCGCGTCTCCTCCCCCCCCCCCCCCCTCCCCGCCTGGCTTCTGTCCCCATGGCTGCTCCAGGAGCCTCCCTCCTCCCCGCTTCTGGAAATCACAGCGGCTCACGCCCGTCATCCTGGCTCCTCGGAGGTCTGGGGGTCCAAGTTCAAAGCCAGCTTGGGCGGGAAAGGCTGGGCCCCCCCGAATCCAGCCAGAAGTGGAGGTGTGGCTCACGCGCCGGAGCACACCAGCCCGCGTGGAAGAGCCAAGGGGCGGCCCTCAGGCCCTGCGTTCAAGCCCCAGAGGGCGAGGAGAGTCTCCAGGCCCCAGCCTTCCGAGGTGGGGGCATCCCCCCTCCCGGTCCCCCCTCCCGATGGCACGGTGCCCCTCTTCTCTGACACACTCGCGCGTGAAGGGGCGCGGGACGGGCTCGGCGCGTCGCAGCCGGCGATGGAAGTTTCCACAGCTCCCGAAATAGCTCTGGATCGCGCACAGGCATTTCCAAGAACGGAGGCTTCGCCTTTCAAGAATTCTGTGAAAGTACATGATCCTCTGGTTTTTTCGGTACCCCGAAAATAGAGTCCCCTGAGCGGGGTGCCCGTGGCCTCTCATCCTGTTTACTGAGGAGGCTGAGATCTGAGGATCGAGGTTCAAAGCCAGGCCGGGCAGGAAAGTCCTTGAGACTCCCATCCCCCACGAACCAGCAGAAAACTGGAAGTGGGGGCTGGGAACGTGGCCTAGTGGCAAGAGCGCTCGCCTCCTACACATGAAGCCCTGGGTTCGATTCCCCAGCACCACATAGACAGAAAATGGCCAGAGGTGGCGCTGTGGCTCAAGTGGTAGAGTGCTAGCCTTGAGCGGGAAGAAGCCAGGGACAGGGCTCAGGCCCTGAGTCCAAGTCCAAGACTGACCCCCCCCAAAAAAAATGAATGAAGGGGACTCCAACCCCTCCTATTCAGAATGGAGAGGGGGGGAGGGAGGAGACACGCTTGAAAGTGCTCCGGGACCCCTGGGCTCCCTGCGTTGGGAGATGGCCGGAGACCAGCGCCCCCTACCGGTCACGCGCCCCCTGGCCTGGCTGGCTGAGTCCTGACAAAGAGGGGCTCAGGGGCCTCAGGAGGCTGAGTTGGGGGGAGCCGGGCCTGCGGGAGGAGGGGGGGGGACAGCAGCGGAGAATGCGCCCCCTCTCTTATGCCCAAGCCCCGTCCCTTGCAGCCCCGGAAGCCCCCAGGAGCCCCAGGAGCCGCCGGCGTCCGTCCTGACCTCGCCCGGCAAGGAGAGCTCAGCTGGGGCCACCCCGGAAGGCAGGCCACGGCGCCCCGCGTGACCCCTGCTGCCCGCTTCCTCGGCGGCGCCGTTCTTGCTGGGCTCCAGCCAGAGGCCACGGGCTGCGAAACCCCCCCCGCCCCCCCCAATCAAGTCTTCCTGGACACAAATGTGAATTAAAAATTAAAAAAAAAACTTCCTGGGGCTGGGGATATGGCCTAGTGGCAAGAGTGCCTGCCTCGGATACACGAGGCCCTAGGTTCAAGTCCCCAGCACCACATATACAGAAAACGGCCAGAAGTGGCGCTGTGGCTCAAGTGGCAGAGTGCTAGCCTTGAGCGGGAAGAAGCCAGGGACAGTACTCAGGCCCTGAGTCCAAGGCCCAGGACTGGCCAAAAAAAAAAAAACTTCCCCCTGGCAAATAACGGAAAGGCTCCACAGCTTCCACAGAAGACGGCGGTAATGAAAAGCCAAGCTGGCCCTGGGGATCTGAGTTCAAGGACGTGATATTAGCTCTGCGGGGCACTGATCGTAGCTCACTTTATTCAGCTGGTGTTGAAAAAATGACGGCCATTCCGCTGAGAAACAGGCACCGCCTATTACAAATGACGATTTTATTTGTTGGTGGAGGTGGTGGGCCTTGAACTCAGGGCCTGGACGCGGTCCCTGGGCTCTTGTGCTCAAGGCTAGCACGTTGAGCCACAGCCCGACTGCTGGGTTCCTAGTGGTTCAGTGGAGATGAGCGTCTCACAGACTTTCCTGCCTGGGCTGGCTTTGAACCGCGCTCCTCCCATCTCAGCCCCCGGGGCAGCTGGGATGGCAGGCGCCCAGCCTCTTTATGTCTTTAGATTTTTGCCTCCAGCCACAGGGCGGGAGGAGAAGGAAGGGAAGGCGGAGGCTCGGTAGACACAGGGCCTTTTGCTGGAGAGGGTTTTGGGGGGGCATGGGGGGGGTTCAGTGTGTGGTGTTCAGCAGGAGGCAGGGCGCTGCGGGCGTCTGGGGCTGGAGGCGCGGTGGGGGAGCCCCGGCGGCCCGGCTCCCCTGTCCCCCTGCACCCCACGATCGCCCGGGCCTCGGGGCGCAGGGAGAGGAATCCTATTCGCTGGGCCCTGGGCATCGGTCTTCGGGGTGCCTGGGGTACCCCGGGAAAGCCGCGGGGGCCCTGGTTGAAGCTCGCTCGGACCGGGGCCCTGTGGAACGGCCTGGGTGGCCGGAGGAGGCGTCGCGCTGCGGGCTCCGTGCGCCCGCGCCCCGCGCCCTCGCCCCGCGCCCGCCGGTGCGCGCCGCGTCCAGCAGGAGGCGCGCGCGGGCCGAGGCTGAGCGGGCGCCGCGGGGACCCGCGATCCGCAGGACTCCGGGCCCGCGCGCTCCGGTGCCCCGCGCCCCGGGGCCCGCGGACGCGGCCGGGAGCCCCCCAGAAGCAGCTGGGAGGCCGGGGCGGGGCGCCCAGGACGCGGCCCCGGGGTCCGGGTTTGAAATCTCGGGGCGCTCTGGCGCCCCGGAACGTGGCGGCGTCGGCCTTTCCCTTCCCTCCCCGCGCGCCCCCGGCCCCACCCGCGGGATTAGGCGCGGGCTTCTTGAGCGATCCAGGGCGGCGCGGGCGGGTGCGGGCTCGGGGTTCGGCCCCCCGGCCCCCCGGCCCCGCTCTGAACGTCGCCAGCGCCGAGCCCGCCGCGCCCGGACGCCCGGAGACGCCGAGTGGCGGCGGGCAGGTGAGCTCCGGGCGGCCCGGGGCGTCCTCTCCCCGTCCGCGGCGCAGGACCGCGGGGCGCAGGAGCGATCGCGGGGGGCCGGGGGGTCCGGGGGTCGGGGGGGCCGCCCCTCCCCGCCAGAGCGCCCCGCGCGCAGCCACCGGGTCGGGGCCGCGAGCTGCCCCCGCTCCGCTCCGCGCCGTCGGCGTCCTGGGCAGGAAGGGGAAGGGGGTGGGGCGTCCCCAGCCCCCCCTCCCGGCCAGCCCCAGTGTCCTCGGCCCCCCGCTGTCCTTCCACGGCCCCCCCCCCGCCTCTCCCTGAGACCTGAACCCAACAGGAGGGGGGTTAGCGAGCGCCCTGCGGCCCCCCCGCCCCCCGCACGTCTCCAGCCCGCGTCCTCTGGGCTCGAGGGGATCCTTCCCGGGGTCCCAGCCCGCCCCCTCGGGAGCGCCCGGCCCTGGGCAGCGCCCCGCGACGCCCGCCGAGCAGACAAAGAAGTCGGCGGCGCTCGGGGCTCTGCGGGGCCCGGGCGGAGGGTGGGGGCCCGGGCCGCCCGTGGCAGGGGCCCCGTGGGGCGCCCCCCCCAGCGCTGTCCCCCTCGGCCCATCGGGCACGCCGTGTCCGCTGCTGCGCCCTCTGCCCCCTGGAACCCCCGGGCCTGACGTTGTGGGTTCGGATCTTGGCTGAGAGGAAAGCGCTGGTCCCGGCTGGCCGAGGCCTGCAGCGAAGGCGGGGGGGGGGGGGGACCCCGAGTGCGCGCTCCAGACTTCGGTGAACTCACAGAACGCGGGCGGGCTGGGGGTGGGGGGTGGGGGGGTGTCTGGACGCCGCGTCTGGGCCTGACCCTCCCCCTCCCCGTCTCCCCAGCGCTCATTAAAATGCTTAACACTCAAGTCGGGGTATCGATCTGAGCTGCGCGGAGCCCCCCACCCCGCCATCGACCCACGGACGGCCGGGAGGGGCGCCACACGCGCCCCAAGATTGGGGGGGGTCGGCAGGAAGGATCCCATGTTGGCTCTGGCCGGCGGCTCTGTGTTGGGGGGCTGCCGGGGGTGGGGTGGGGAGCGAGTGGGGGGGGGGGACGGTGCGGCCAAATGTCTCCGCGCCCCCTTCGCGCCCGCAGAAATGTCAGGGTTCCGCGGCTGTGCGGGGACTGAGCGCGGCCGCCGTGCGAGCCCGGGGACCGGCGTGGAGGGGGGTGGGCTGGAGGGCGGGCGTGGGGGGGCAGGCCCTGTGGAGCCGCCTCTGCCCCCACGGAGCCCCGCACCCCCCCCTCCCCAGCCCCAGCCCGACCCCAGCGCGGAGACCAGGCCACCCCGGGGCCGCAGCCACAAAGGGCCGGGCGTGCGGGCTGCAGGGGCCGCCCTGCCCCACGCGGGGCGAGATCGAGGGCCGGGGGGGAGGCGGGCGGGGGCAGCGCCCGGATCCGGGCAAAAAAGAAAAAAAAAGCAAGCTGGGGAGGGTGCGGTGCAGTGCTAACACCATCAATTATGCATGGGGTGGATGTGGCTTGGGGAGGGGGGAGGGAGGGGAGGGAGGGAGGGAGGGAGGGGAGGGATTCGAGGAAGGCGGCGCCGGGCTCCGCCGGTCCCGCTGGAGATCTTTCTGCGCCACTGCCTGCATATGCAAAAGGAAAAAAAAATTGTGTGTGTGCGTGAGTGTGCGTGTGAGTGTGCCCGGGTGCGCGTGCAAGGGCCAGGACACGCCCCCCTCGTGCAACGCCCTTCTCGCGCCCCCAAATTCCCGCAAGATGGTTCGCCTCACGTGTTGCAGGGCGTAAAAAGAAGAAGAAAAGAGAAAAACCAACAACAACAGAACCCGCCGGCCCCGCGCGGCTCGGCTTCGGGGGGCGGCGCGGCCGGGGCGCCCGGCGGGCGGCGCGTGGGGTGAGCGTGGCGCGCGCGGGTCGGGGCGAAGGCGGGCGGGGGGCCGCGCGGGGCCGGGGGCCGGGTGGGGGGCCCCGGGGTGGGCGGCGCGCGGGCGCGGGCGGCGGGCGGCGTGGAGCGGGCGCCGTGGCGAGGTCCGCGAGTGCGTGGAGAGGAGGGGGACCGGGTGGGGGGGGGACGCAGGGCGCCCCCGGAGCGACGCCCAGGCTCCCCCCAGATGCGGGAGGTGGGAGAGGCTGCGCGCTCCCGCGGCGCCCGGGCGCACGCGCGCGCCGTCTCTCCATCCGCGGGGCCGCGGGGAGCCGCTCTGAAAGGAGGAGCACCGGAGCGGGACTCGGGGGGCGCCGGCGCCGTCCTCAAACTCGCCCCTGCCCCCCTCCCCGCCCCCCCCACAGCCTCCACCCCCCATGCGGGGCCGGCCCGGGCCGCACGACGCGGGGACTCGGGCGGGGTCGCGGCGCCCCAAGGCTGCGCGTCCTGAGCGCCGGCGAGGAGCAGCGGGTAAGGCGCGGGGCGGCGAGGCGGCGCCCCCAGACCTCAGCCCCGGCAGAGCCGGGCCGGCCGGGCACACCGACCCCCTCCCGCTCCCCCAGACACTAAGAAGCCCTGGGAGCCAGGAAAGGGGGGGGCGCCCAGCGCCCAGGGGGGGAGGGAGGGGGTCGGGGTCTCAAGGCGCTGGGGACGGGGCGTCTGTAAATGTTTGCGGGGCTGAGGGCGAAGCTTCGCGGGGGCTCCGGGCCTCGTGGACCCATGGGAAGTGCTTGGATTTCACGAGTGGCCCCCAACTTGTGGCCGGGGACCCCTCCCCTTCCCGAGGAGGTGTCTGAGTATCCCGCCCCCCCCCCGGGGCGAGGGGCAGGGGGGCGCCTTTCCCTCTCCTGCCTGGGGTGGAGTGGGGGTTGCAGGTTGGGGACCCCCAACTTCACCAACGGCAGAATGCGGGGGGCGGGGGGCTCCGCTAGACCTCACGTCCCCAGCACCCCCAGTTCCTGGGGCTGCCCGTGCGCCCGAGCCGGAATGTGGGTGTGAGTTCGCGTGAGGACGTGTGTCCTTGTGCCTGGCGGCTCTGGCCGATGGTGAAGCGGCAGGCACGTGTGCGTGGCCGGGGAGCGTGGCCGGCCCAGGCTGAGTGTCACGGGGAGAACAATGAAGTCTCCCGGCGGGCGCGGGCGGCGTGGGCGCCGGGCTCGCGTGTTGTGTCTAGCCGGTGCCGGTGCCCGCGCCGCGCCCGCCTCCCTCCGCATCTTTGTGTGTCGGGGCGGGCGTGCGCGCCGGTGCTGCCTGTGGCACCAGAGCATCTCAGACGGGGCGACCGGGGCCACGGGACCCCTTCCGGACGCCCCTCCCTCCCACCTGGTCGACCAGGACTGAGGAACAGGATCCGGGAAGCGGGGGGCGCCCGCGCCTCGCGCCTGGCAGCCTGGCTTAGTCAGGAGGCTGAGATCTTCGGACCACAGGACAGTCGGGGGGACAGCGCCAGTGAACCCGCAAAACGCTGGACGTGGGGCTCTGTGGGTCAAGTGGCAGAGCCCTAGCCTTGAGCACAGGAGGTCAGGGACAGTGCTCAGGCCCTGAGTTCAAGCCCCAGGACTAGCAGATGAAAGAAAGGGAGGGAGGGAGGGAGGGAGAAAGGGAGAGAGAAGTGGGGAGGGAGAGAGAGAGGGAGGGAGGGAGAAAGGAGAAAGAGAAGAAGGAGGGACTCTGGGGGTGGGGCGGATCTCTAGTGAGGGGCCTGGAGGGGGGGGAGCACGGTTCATACCTACTGGAAAATGAAGTCAGGAGCCCCCCCCCCCCCCAAGATGCGCTCTTTGCATTTTTCTTTTCCTTTCTGCTGGCCCCGGGCGTGCGCTCGGGGACTGAGCGCTGTCCCTGGGCCTCTTTGTGCTCAGGGCTGGCGCCCGACCCCTTGAGCCACAGCGCCATTTCCAGCCTTTTCTGTGATTCACTGGACATGAGGGCGTCGGGGACTTTCCCTGCCCGGGCTGGCTTTGAACCCCGATCCTCAGATCTCAGCCTCCCGAGCAGCTGGGATGACGGGCGGGCGTGAGCCGCGGAGCCCAGCTCTCCGTCGGCAGAGAGGGCGTTCCAGGCTCCCCGGCCGGAGGAGGCAGAGCCCCGCGGACCGGGGCCCTGGGTCACCTCCCGCCCCCTTGTCCGGGTTTCCCTCTGCAGGGTCTGCCATGGCGCCCGTGGGCGGCCTGTGGCTGGCGTGGGCCCTGTTGGGAGTGGCGGGCGCGTGCCCGGAGCCGTGCGCCTGCGTGGACAAGTACGCCCACCAGTTCGTGGACTGCGCGTACAAGGAGCTGCGCGAGGTGCCCGAGGGCCTGCCGGCCAACGTGACCACGCTCAGCCTGTCGGCCAACAAGATCGCGGTGCTGCGGCGCGGGGCCTTCGCCAACGTCACGCAGGTCACGTCGCTGTGGCTGGCGCACAGCGAGGTCCGCACCGTGGAGCCCGGGGCCCTGGCCGCGCTGGGTCAGCTCAAGAACCTCGACCTGAGCCACAACCTCATCGCCAGCTTCCCGTGGAGCGACCTGCGCCACCTGAGCGCGCTGCAGCTGCTCAAGATGAACCACAACCGGCTGCGCGCGCTGCCCCGCGACGCGCTCGGGGCGCTGCCCGACCTGCGCTCGCTGCGCATCAACAACAACCGGCTGCGCGCGCTCGAGCCCGGCACCTTCGACGCGCTGGGCGCCCTGTCGCACCTGCAGCTCTACCACAACCCCTTCCACTGCGGCTGCCGCCTCGTGTGGCTGCAGGCCTGGGCCGCCAGCACCCGCGTCTCGCTGCCCGAGCTGGACTCCATCGCGTGCGCCTCGCCCCCCGAACTGCACGGGGTGCCGGTGCACCGCCTGCCCGCGCTGGCCTGCGCGCCGCCCCGCGTGCGCCTGAGCGCCGAGCCCGCCCCGCCGGGGCCCCCCGGCGCCCCGCGGCGCCCCGGCTCCGCCCTGCTGCTGCACTGCGCGGCCGAGGGCCACCCCGAACCCCGCCTGCAGTGGCGACTCCAGATCCCCGGGGGCAGCGTCACCCTGGAGCCGCCGAGCGGCGGGGAGGGCGACGACGGCGACGCGGCCCCCCCGGCCGGGGAGGAGGAGGAGGAGGAGGAGGAGGGGGCCGGGCCCACGCCGGCCGAGCCCCCGACGCCCGCGCCCGCCCCGGTCTGGCCCGCGCCCCCGGCCGCGCCGCGCTTCGTGGCCCTCGCCAACGGGTCCCTGTGGGTGCCGCTGCTGAGCGCCAAGGAGGCGGGGCTCTACACCTGCCGGGCCCGCAACGAGCTGGGCGCCAACGCCACGGCGCTGCGCGTGGCCGTGGCCGCCGCCGGGGCCCCCAAGCACGCTCCGGGCGGCGGCGGGGAGGAGGCGGCGGCGGCGGCGGGCCCCGCGCGCGGCCCGGCCCCGGGCTCCTCCGCGGAGCGCGGCCCCGGCGCCCAGGGCCGCGACAACAGCGTCCTGCCCGCCAAGCCCGGGGGCAAAGGCAAAGGGCGGGGCGGCGCGGGGGCGGCGGGCGCCCCGGGGGAGGAGGCGGACGGGGAGGACGGGGAGGGGGAGGGGGCGGAGGAGGGGGAGGAGGGCGGGGCGGAGCGGGAGGGGCGGGGCCCCGCCGACGGCGCCGAGGGCGGCGGCGCGCACTGCGGGCGCGGCGACCCCGCGCGCTACGTCTCCAACCACGCCTTCAACCAGAGCGCGGAGCTGAAGGCGCACGCGTTCGCGCTGGGCGTCATCGCGCTGGACGTGGCGGAGCGCGAGGCGCGCGTGCAGCTGACGCCGCTGGGCGCGCGCTGGGGCCCGGGGCCCGGCGACCCCGCCGTCTCCCCGCCGCCCCCCGCCGCCCCCCGCCGCCGCCGCCCGGCCGCGCCCCCGCGCCTGCTCTACCTGTGCCCCGCGGGGGGCGGCGCCGCCGTGCAGTGGTCGCGCGTGGACGACGGCGTCAACGCCTACTGGTTCCGCGGGCTGCGGCCCGGCACCAACTACTCGGTGTGCCTGGCGCTGGCGGGCGAGCCGTGCCGCGTGCGCGTGGGCGTTCGCCACCAAGCCCGAGCTGCCGTCGCTGCTGGTGATCGTGACGGTGGGCGCCGTGCTGCTGGCGCTGGCCACCGTGCCGCTGCTGGGCGCAGCCTGCTGCCACCTGCTCGCGCGGCGCCCGGCCAAGCCCTACCGCCTCATCCTGCGCCCGCGGCCGCCCGACCCCCTGCAGAAGCGCATCGCCGCCGACTTCGACCCGCGCGCCTCCTACCTGGACGACGACGCGGCCGAGCGCGGCGCCCCCCGCCGCGGGGGAGGGGGGGGGCGGGGAGGGGGCGGGGGAGGAGCCCGCCGCCCGCCGGGAGCCCACGCCGCCCCCCGGCCCCGGCGCCCGGCCCGCGGGGACCCCGCCCGACGCCTCCCCGCCCCCGGCCCGCCACGCCGACGAGTTCGAGGCCGGCTCCGAGTACAGCGACCGCCTGCCGCTGGGCGCCGAGGCCGGGAGCCTCGCCCCGGAGATCAACGGCAACTACCGGCACACGGCCGGCTGAGCCCCGGCCCGCCCTCCCCCCCCCCCAGCGGCCCGCCCTCCCCCCCCAGCGGCCCGCCCCCTCCTCCCCCAGCGGCCCGCCCCCTCCCCCAGCGGCCCGCGCCCTCCCCCAGCGGCCCGCCCTCCCCATGCGGCCCGCCCCCTCCCCCAGCGGCCCGCCCTCCCCATGCGGCCCGCCCCCTCCCCCAGCGGCCCCCCTCCCCCAGCGGCCCCCTCCCCTAAGCCCCTCCCCCACCTCTCCTAGCTCTACCCCCCATCTCCCCCACTCTCTCCCCTCCACCTCCCCTAACTCCCCCTCCTCACCTTCCCTTCAGTCCCCCATCTCCCCTAACTCCCCCATCTCACCTCCCCTAACTCCTCACCTCCCCTAACTCCTCCCCTTCCCCCATCTTCTCCCCCATCTCTCCTAGCTCTTCCCCCCATCTCCCCTAACTCCCCCTCCTCCCCTCCCCTAACTCCCCCTCCTCCCCCTCCCCTGCCCCCCCCATCTCCGCTGACCCTGCCTTCGGCGGGTGCGCGCCGGCCCTGGGGCTCGGATGCCGGGCTTCGGTGCTCCAGGGCGAGTGCTCCCCCGGCCCCTTCGAGGCTCTGTCTGTCTGTCTGTCTGTTTGCTGTGTCGAGTCGTGGACGGGGGCGACGCTCCCGCCGGGACCGGCCTCGAACTGTGACCCTCACGTCCCCGTCTCTAGTAGCCGGGATCCCGGACTGAGCCCCGGCCCCGACGCCGCCGGCTCATCCTCCCCAGCGGGGCCGGGCGACGGTGCCCCGACGGCCCCCGACCGTCCCCGGCGGGGCTGAGAAGCACAGAGCCCCGGCCCAGAGCCAGCGCCGGCCAGGCTCCACCGAGGCTCACCCCCTGCCCCCCACCCCTGCTGGCTCCCGCCGGGCTCCCCTCCCTCCCGGAACCCACCTTGGCCCTCTGGGTGCCTTTCAGCCCCGAGCTCTGATTTTCTGATTTTCGTTGTTTTCAAGGACGGCGACATTTGGGTCTGGTGCTAACCCCCCCCCCCGCTCCCCACCGTGCGGGAATGGGGTGTCCCTGTCGCCACAGGGGAGAGGGGCCCCTTCCCTCCCTCCCCCTCCCCTCCCCTCGCCCTCCCCTGGGGAAGGAAGGGCACTGCCCAGCCCGGGTCCCTGAATTGCAGTGCCCCGAGATCTGGTGCACAGGAGGCTGGTTACCCCCCGGGGAGCCCCCCAACACCGGGTGGCGCCCCCCCCCGCCCCCGCCCCAGAGAGCAGCGTAGCCCTAGCCCCGAGTGGTCCTGGTCCTTAGGCGTCTGTGTCACGTGCAGTGTGGGGGGGAGGGGAGGGAGGGGGTGGGGGTGGGGAGGGGGGCCTTGGGGTACGGTTTCTCTTCTCAGCAGCGGGGTGGGGGTGCGGGGCTCCGGCTGAGCGGCACAAGCTTTTCTAAGCTTTTCTAAGCTTCTGTGTGTGGACAGTGAATAAACCACGGTTTTGATGTAGGCCTGTCGACCCGCGTTCTTTGTGGAGGGGGGAGAAGGGGGGGCAGAGGACCCGAGGAGGAAACCGAGAGGGAGGGGCCCGGCCTGGCACTCAAGGGGCCTTTGTGTGGCGGGTGTGTTTTCTCGGGCACGGGGCTCGAACTCAGGGCCCGGGCGCCATCCCTGCGCTCTTTAGCTCAGGGCTGCCGCTCTGCCACCCGGAGCCGCGGCGCCACTTCTGGTTTTCGGGTTCCTGGGAGAGAAGAGTCTCCCCGACTTTCCCGCCCAGGCTGGCTTCCGACTGAGACCCTCGGATCTCCGCCTGGGGGGGGGCTGGGGCTGGGGAGGGAGGGGCGGGCGTCGGCAGGCCCTGAGCCCCCCTCCAGCCCGTGTGCAGGCAGGGCTGCCTGTGAGTTTGTGTGAGCACTGCCCCCCCCCACCCCCGGGCTGGGGTCACAGAGCCAAGGCTGCTGTCAGAAAGAGTGGGCGCTGGCAGGATCCCCTGAGCCGGGGGGGGGGGACGGGGGGGGGAGGGGGGCAGGCGGCGCCCCGAGTCAGGCTGAGAGGAAGCGCACAGATATAACAGACCCAGAAATAGAGAGCAGGTGGGGCGGGCGGGCGAGGGAGGGCGAGGTCCGAGGCTCAGCTCCGAACCCCGCCCTCCAGCCGCCCCGGGGGCTCCGGCTGTCACCCCGCCACCGCCGGCCATGGCCCAGACCCGACGGCCGAGGGTCAACGCCAGCCCAGGACAGCGAAGGCGGGACTGGAGGTGCGGCTGGGGCGGTGGAGCCCAGCCTGGAGCACGCACACAGGCAAGCACCGAGGGCCTGCATCCCAGTGCTCTCTTCCTCCTCCTCCCCCTCCCCCTCCTCCCCCTTTCTCCCCCTTCCTCCCCCCTCCCCCTCCTCCCTCTCCTCTTCCTCCCCCTCCTCCTCCCCTCCTCCCTCTCCTCCTCCCCCTCCTCCTCCCCTCCTCCCTCTCCTCCTCCCTCGCCTCCCCCTCCCCCTCCCCTCCTCCCTCTCCCCTTCTCCTTCCCCTCCTCTCCTCCCCCTCCTTCCTCTCCTCCTCCCCCTTCTCCCTCTCCTCTTCCTCCCCCTCCTCCTCCCCTCCTCCCTCTCCTCCTCCCCCTCCTCCTCCCCTCCTCCCTCTCCTCCTCCCTCTTCCTCCCCCTCCTCCTCCCCTCCTCCCTCTCCCCTTCTCCTTCCCCTCCTCTCCTCCCCCTCCTTCCTCTCCTCCTCCCCCTTCTCCCTCTCCTCTTCCTCCCCCTCCTCTTCCCTTCCTCCCCCTCCTCCTCCCCTCTTCCTCTCCTCCCCCTCCTCCTCCCTTCCTCCCTCTTCTCCCCTCCACCTTCCCCTCCTCCCCCTCCTTCCTCTCCTCCCCCCCTCCTCCCTCTCCTCCACCCCTCCTCCTCCCCCTCCTCCCTCTCCTCCCCTCCTCCCCCTCCTCCTCTTCTCCCCCTCCCCTCCTCCCCCTCCTCCTCCCGGTGGGCATCAGGTTTTTCCTCTCTGAGGTCCTGAACACCAAGCCCCCCAGGCTAGAGGCGCGATTCTCTCCTCACCCCAGGCCCAGAGGGGGCTGGGGGCTTGGGGGAGCCATCCCCCCCCCCACCCAGCCGTTGGGGAAGAGCGTGCTTTGTTCCACCGGCCAGCCAGCTCTCGGCCCAGGAATCCACGCGGGGGTTGACACCAGGGAGACCCACCCCAAGAGGCACCGCCCTCCCTCCCTCCCTTCCTTCCTTTTTGTGCAGGTCCTGGGACTTGAACTCAGGGCCCAGCGGCTCTTTCACTCACAACTGACACTCTGCCACAGTGCCACTTGTGTGGGGGGGGTGTTGTCTGGTGGTTCATTGGAAATGGGAGTCTCGTGGAGCGCGGGGTGGATTCCAGGCCCGGGTTCTCTCTCAGCCTTCTTCTGCAAGGCCGGCGCTCTGCCGCGTCAGCCACGGCCCCACGGCTGGCTTCATGGCGGCTCATTAGGGATGAGCGGCTCACACGGTCCCGGGCGGGGCTGACTGGGAACTGCGATGCCCAGACCTCAGCCTCCCGAGCGGCCAGGGTGACAGCTGTGAGCCACTGGCACCCCGCCCCTCCCTCCCTCCCTCCCTCCCTCCCTCCCTCCCTCCCTCCCTCCCTCCCTCCCTCCTTCCCAGCCCCCCTCTCTCCTTCTCTCTCTCCCTGCCTGAGCCACGGCTGCCCCCCCCCCCCCGCAGCTCTCGGGGAGACAATGGGGGGAGAGGGGGACATTGAGCTGAGGTTACAGAGTCCCCAGGCGAAGGGGAGGGCTCCGCGCCAGGACCCCAAATCACCACGCCCGACCCAATGAGGACTCCGCCTCTTCTGTCTGCAACCTGAAGGCACCGGGAGAGAAAACTGACAGAAGACCAGTAATGGAGCCGGCGGGGCGACTGCGGGGCGAAGGCGTCAATGCATTGATTGCCTTTGAAATACCACCTCACTCGGTGTTCACTGACAAGATGGTCCCCCCCCCCCCGTTAGGGCTCGGGGGGGGGCATCTGGAACAGTTTAATTATCAGATGTCTTACGACGTTAGCGTTTAGTTCAAAATGCAGCCGATGTTCCTAATAAGACGCGGCGCGGTGGGCTTGTTTTTTTTTAAAGCTACTCAAAGACCCTGTGCTGGGTAGAAGTCAACGAAGCCAGGCCTGGGCAGCTTCCACCTGGCCTCCTGGCTACTCAGAAGGCTGAGCTCCGAGGGCTGGGGTTCAAAGCCAGCCCCGGCAGGAAAGTCCATGAGACTTCCGGGGGGAAAATCCAGAAGTGGCGTCGCGACTCAAGTGGAAAACCTTGAGTCTTGAGCAAAAAAAACACACCCCAAGGTGCCCGGGTCCTGAGTTCAAGGTCTAGTAGTGGCACACACACACGCACACACACACGCACACACACGCACACACACACTGCTCCCCCCAATGATACTCGTTGTATATGATTTGTTTGGCTGTGTGAGTGTAAGTTGGTTAGCTGAATTTAAGTCCTCATGGAATAAGGAGTTTAAAAGCGCTTATATTTTTATCAACTGTTTATGGCTCAGACAGACCCCCATGTGTATTAGGAGTTAATTTGGTTTTGTCAAATTAGATGCATTTTCTCTTAGCAACAGGCCAGCTAACTGGTCTTTAAATTGAATCTAAAATAAAAGCCATTCCAGGCAGCTAAACATCGGAGAGAAAACTGCCAGGATCACAGGAATTAGCGCGGAGGAACTCGAGAAGAATCGATCTGCGTGGAGATGGGGGGAGATAATACAAGTGGAGAATGAAGGGCCGCCGTGGGCCTGGCGGCTCCCGCCTGTCACCCTAGCTACTCAGCAGACTGAGATCTGAAGATGGCTATTGGAAGCCAGCCAGTTAAAAAAAAAATAAATCTGAGAGCCATCTATTTCCAATTACCCCCCCATACCCCCCACCCCAGTGGAGTAGAGCTGTAACTCAAGGATAGCCTTGAGAAAGAAAAGCAAAGCTCAGGTACCGTGCCCAGGCCCTGAGTTTAAGCCCCAGCCCCAGCCCAAAAATAAATAAACAAGAATTAATGGTTAAGGGATGGGGATGTGGCCTAGTGGCAACAGTGCTTGCCTTGTATACATGAGGCCCTGGGTTCGATTCCCCAGCACCACATATACAGAAAATGGCCAGAAGTGGCGCTGTGGCTCAAGTGGCAGAGTGCTAGCCTTGAGCAAAAAGAAGCCAGGGACAGTGCTCAGGCCCTGAGTTCAAGCCCCATGACTGGCCCCCCCCCAAAAAAAAAAAAGAATTAATGGTTAAATGCATTTTAGGAAACATATCATATTAAAATTGATTCAATAGTCCCATGGTTGCTACCTCATATCAATATAAACAATAGTAGTCAGCATTTATTGAGTTCTTTGTTTTGTATTCCTTTTTTGCCAGTCCTGGGCCTTGGACTCGGGCCTGAGCACTGTCCCTGGCTTCTTTTTGCTCAAGGCTAACACTCTGCCACTTGAGCCACAGCGCCACTTCTGGCTTTTTCTATATATGTGCTGCTGGGGAATCAAACCCAGGGCTTCATGTATACGAGGCGAGCATTCTACCACCAGGCCACGTTCCCAGCCCCATTTATTGAGTTCTTATCGTATTCCCAGCACAGATTACAGACTTTATGTGCATTATTTTACTAGTTCTAATGACAATCCTGGGAGGTCAGAATGTTATTTCTCAAGACTTAAAGCAAATCAAGGGACAGAGTGGTCTGGTAACTTGCTGAAGGTCACCCACCACGGACCAGTGTAGGTCTTTCCGGATCACCGACTCCATTCACGATCACAGTACTCTTAACCATCAAGCCAAACCTCTGAATCCCTGTGCCAATCAGATTTTGTGAAGGAGTATGTACATATATAAATTATATATCATATATATATACATATATATAGTGTGTGTGTGTGTGTGTGTGCGCGCGTGCCAGTCCTGGGGTTTGAACTCCGGGCCTGAGCACTGTCCCTGGCTTCTTTTTGCTCAAGGCTAGCACTCCGCTAACTTGAGCCACAGTGTCACTTCTGGCTTTTTCTATCTATGTGGTGCTGAGGACTCGAACCCAGGGCTTCATGTATACGAGGCGAGCACTGTACCACTAAGCCATCTTCCCAATCCTTTGGTTGGAGATCAGAGTCTCAGACTTTCCTGCCCAGGCTGGCTTTGAACCCTGATCCTCAGATCTCAGCTTCCTGAGTAGCTAGGATGGACAGGCGTGAGCTACCAGCACCTAGCTGGAGTATTGTTACATTTGCTACTAATTATAGAGTTCATCTATTAAAAAAACAACATTCTCTTATTTACCCAAGTAGCCTTCTCTCCCCCGCCCCACCTTGGGCCCAACCTGGGATTATGAAAGTAATTCAGCTAAGGGCAGCGGCTCCCGCCTGTCATCCCAACTACACCGGAGGCCGAGACCCGAGGATTGGGGTTGGAAGCCGGCCCAGTAGGAAAGTCCATGAAACTTTTTTTTTTTTTTTGCCAATCTGGGCCTTGAACTCAGGGCCTGAGCACTGTCCCTGGCTTCTTTTTGCTCAAGGCTAGCACTCTAGCCCCAGCGCCCCTTCCGGCTTTCTTGCGGCGCGTGGGAGCTGAGAGTCTCACGAAGGGGCTGGGAGCACGGCTGGTGGTGGAGGGCCGGCCTTGCAGCCCTGAAGCCAGCGGGGTCCACGGGTGAAGGGCCCCCCCTGCCTGGGGATGGAGGATTGGGGGGGGTGGGGGGACGAGGGAGGGAGAGAGGTGGGGGGAGGAGAGATAAGCCCGGCTCCGGAGTTTACACCAATGACCGCCCTATTCCATCGTTCCATACAGAAAAGGATGGGCCCTTCTGGATATCCCGGGAGTACCCCCATAGTAACAGACCCCCCCCCCCACCCCGGGCCGAGTGTGGGTAAATAATAACGTTTGCTTTGTGGTTTCATTTTAAACATTTCATTGCCACAACAATGTATGGTTAGGCTCCTGGATTATTTGAACACACACTTTGCCCCGTGTGTGTGTGTGTGTGTGTGCGTGTGTGTGTGTGTGTGTGTGTGTGTGTTGTTCCCTGCCTCACAGACTTTCCTACTTGGGTCTGGATTTGACCCGCCACCCTCAGGACACCCCCCCTCCCCCGGCCCCCCAGCGGCTGGGCTTACAGGGTGAGGCTCTGCTCCAGGCTCCCTCCCACCTTCTGCGGTCTGTTTATCAGACAGGGGCCGGGGGCGTTCTGGAGACTTCTACTAAGCGTTTCTGCCGGAAGACCGTGTGGCCGTTTCCTCCCGGCTCAGCCTTGCAGTCGGGATGGTAAACGTATTTTTAGGTTAAAAAGAGAAGCCTCCGTCCTCTGGCCTTTGTTCTTCGAGAGACAAAGCCGCGTTGCCTCTCTTGGCGGAGGGGAAGCGGGAGCTGGAAAAGCAATCAGGGTCTCGGCGGGAGGGGAGCCGGGCTGGTGTGGAAAGCGCGGCTGTTAGAAGCAGCGGAAGGGTGAACCCCCGCCAGCTACCGCCCAACCCTCGCCAACAGCCCCCTCGACGGCCTGAGATCCCCGGACCCCAGCCTCCCGCCCAGCCGGGACTCCAGGCGGCAGCCACGCCGGGCTTGGCCTTGAACCTCGGGCAGGCTTGTCTCTCCTTCCCTCCGGCTCCTGAACCTGCGGCCCGGGCAGCAGTGCGAGCCCCGGGCCAGGGAGCCTGCGCCCTGCCTGCCCACCCCAGAAACTCCCTGCCAGGCCTCCCGGGTTCCCCGCCCGTCTGTCCTGGATGGCCGCCAGTCCTGGGCACTGCCACTGAGCTTTCTTAGTTCCAGGCTAGTCCTCTACCGCTTGAACCGCGCCTCCCCTTTGGCTGTTTTTTTGTTTTGCTGGTTCATCGGGAGGAAAGAGTCTCACCAACTTTCCTCCCCAGGCTGGCTTTGAACCCTGATCCTCAGATCTCAACTTCCTGAGCAGCTAGAATGACAGGCCCGGGCACCCAGCGACATTTACGCATCTTGAAGTATTCTTACTCTTACGGTCTGATTTTCTTACTTCCCCCCCCTCCCCCCGTTCTTTCATTAGGAAATTCCTTAACTCCACTTCGACTTGACTCCTCTTTCCCTATCATGTCAGGAAGCCAGGCCCAAGGCCAATCACCCACAATGGAAGCCCCTGCCCCCCCAACCCCCCTCCCTGGCTCTGGCTAGGATTTGGCTACAGGCCAGTGTTAGCTGTCCCCGTCTGCGGCGGCCGAGTCCAGAACCACGCTCTGCAAGCGCTCCCGCCCTGGACATGGAGCTGTGGATCAAGTGGCAGAGCCCTAGCCTTGAGCACAAAAGCCCAGGGACAGCGCCTAGGCCCTGAGTTCAAACCCCAAGCCCTACCAAAAAAAAAAGATGATGGTACAAGAAAATCTCACGAAGCCGGGCGCTGGTGGCCCACACCTGTTATCCCAGCTACTCAGGAGGCTGCAATCTGAGGTTCACGGTTCAAAGCCAGCCCGGGCAGGAGAGTTCATGAGCCTCTTTATCTCCAGGGAACCACCAGGAAACTGGAAGTGGCGAAACGGGAGGTGGCGCTGTGGCTCAAAATGGTAGAGCGCCAGCCTTGAGTGAGAAAGAGCTCCGGGACAGCGCCCAGGCCCCGAGTTCAAGCCCCGCGACCGACAAAAAAGAAAAAAGAAAAAGAAAACGCAGAGAGAGCTGTTTAAAGTCCTGGAGGGTCTGGGGGATGGGGAAAGGGTAGAACAATAGAGCGCTTCGTTCAGGCGACTAAAATATAATATATGCACATGCGAAATAACCTTTGTACAAATTAACGCGCACCAAGACTGTCAGGGAGGTAAGCTTGCTCCGCTGGAGGTGTCCCCCCCACCTTGGAGGGGGGCTAGGAGAGGGCAATGGGGAGGGAGGGCCGAGGAGGGGGTGGGTGAAATAGCAACCTGTTGAAGCTGTTTCTAAGGGGGGGAGGAAGGGAG